>NW_017670491.1:422801-640480 GCF_001879085.1 Nicotiana attenuata
GGGTAAAGTCATCCTTTCACGTTGGAATCTATCAACAAAATCTCTGAGCAACTCTGAGTCCCCTTGTTTAATTTTGAAAATGTCTTCCATTCTTTTTTCAACCTTTTGAGCTCCCGAGTGCGCTTTAATAAAAGAATCTGCAAGCTCAGCAAAAGAGTTTATAGAATTTTCAGGTAAAAGAGAATACCAGGTTAATGCACCCTTGGTGAGTGTTTCTCCAAATTTTTTGACCAACACGGATTCGATTTCTTGCTTGGTCAAATCGTTGCCTTTTACACCTGTAGTAAATGCAGTTACGTGATCACGTGGGTCTGTTGTGCCGTCATATTTCGAGATTTCAGGCATTTTGAACTTTTTAGGGATTGGAAGGGGCGCAGCACTTGGTTTCCAAGGTTGTTGCGAATACTTATCCACATCCACTCCTTTGATCACAGGAGGAACACCAGGGATTTGCTCGATGCGCTCATTTTGTTCCTTAAGCTGTTTTTGCAAAGTTAGTACTAAATTTTGCAAATGAGAATTACTTGAATTACCTGGTTCTCCTTCCTGTGGCTCACTGGGGGTTCCTTCATTTCCAGAATTGATAAGGCCAGAACGAGGATTCTCCAGTTTGTTGTTATTAGGCGTAGGTGTGGGCGGTGCAACAGGTAATCGACTAACAAGAGTTTGAAGAGCTTTGTTAACCCGTGCATCAATTACTTTCTGTAAAGCGTCATCCGCTCCTTCAAAATATTCAGATTGCTCTTGTTCAACAGCCCGGGATTCAGGAGTAGGAGTGCTTTCACGAGATTGACGTGGTGAATTTTGAGGGGGAGGAACCACGTTAATGTTTTGTAAATCACCTTGATTTTGATGGACTTGATGTTCATGGTTTCCCAAGGTATTCTCACTGTTATTGTTGTTGTTGTTGTTTGACGTGATGATAATAACAGATAAAATGTAACTTAAAGAGAATAGATTATCAGATTCCCGGTAACGGAACCAATTTGTTTAACCAGAAAACTGAATATTTGGTTAAAGCTAGAATTTAATAGAGAAATCGGGTTACTGATAATCAAGAAATAAGAGATTTTGTGAACAACAATAAAGCAATGAATAAGAGTATATTTCAGTATAATCGGAATGATATTTCGTGTCCTACAAATGTTGTGACTTTCTCCTTTTATAGTCAATTCTAAGAGAAAGTGTAATATCTGTCTTAATGATGCAATTACGAGCAGTAAATGACATTAAAAGAAACTTTATTCAATCATTCTTATTAAATACAAGTTTTCTAACGTATTTGGCATTTAATGTTGAATTTGGACTCTTTTACGCTATCAGATTCATATCTTCAATTCCTTCTGATGTTCGAGCTTTAAATGGCTCGAACAGGTACGAGTCTCGTTTCATCTGGATAGTAGCTCGTATCTTCTCTCCCGCATCTATTGTTGCTCGTGTCTTCTAACAGTTTGTCATGCTTTGACTATTTGACCGGTCCACGTGTCATGTCATGTCATCTTTAATATTTAAATTCAGTTTTTTCCCAATATAAAAATAGCTGTGGAAACCCACTAGACAAGCAGTACCAATCTGAAAATAAAATAGAATTTCATAGCAGAAGGCACCAAAAATGTTACTTACCCCAATCACCCTAGCCTCAACAGCTACATAACTCCCATCTTTTCTTTTATGAGTCTCGGTCCACATTTTGCCTCGATCAAAAGCTTTTCCCATCGCCTTCTGAAATTTTTAAAATAAATTATGTTAGTAATTAATTGAGAATATATATCTTATCTAAGTTAATCGCTTAAACTACCACTGCAACCCTTCTTCTAGTGTCAGGACCCGAAATTCCCATCGTCGGGACCATGATGGCGCCTAACATCATACTTGCTAGGCAAGCCATCGTTAGAGTATTATTAACCAATCTCCTTCATGATTTACTGAATGAAAGTAAACAAGTTAAAAACAAGTGATCATAATTGCGGAAGTAAGTAAACAACCTCTTTGTATATATATATATATATATATATATATATATATATATATTTATACTATTGCAAGAACTATAACTATTACTACCCAGAATCTGGTGTCACAACCCACGAACATACTATGATTTTCTACAAACATCAGTCTGAAAGAAAGTGCAACTGTTTTGGAAATAAAGAAAACAGTAATGTAGAGAGGTGGAAGGGGACACCAGGGCCTGCGGACGCCAGCAGGACTACCTTGGGTCTCCACACCGTGGAACCTGAAGCCAATCTCTCAATGAGCCACTACCTGCTCCGAAATCTGCACAGAAAGTGCAGAGCGCAGTATCAGGTCAATCGACCCCATGTACTGGTAAGAGCCGAGCCTAACCTCGACGAGGTAGTGACGAGGGCGGAGCAATTATAATATAACCTGCATACAGTGTATAATAAAAGCAGAAAGAAGAACGAAGCAAAATAAAATCGTAACTTGCAAGGAATGAATACAGAACTCAATTATCTCATCAGAACCTAGCTAAAATAAATCCTAAAGTGAAATGCAAAAGTACGTAATAACTTCACAGTAGAGAAAAGATACATAAACACATTAACTGATGCGGCGCGCATTCCCATCCAACCATATAATCAATATCAATATGAATATTCACCCTTATTACTCCATATTAATTCACCTTTATTCCTCCTGTTGCGGCGTGCAACGCGATCCCACCTTACAATAGTAATTCACCCTTATTCCTCCTCAATATATCACCCTTATTCCTCCTATTGCGGGGCACAACCTGATCCTACCATATCAGTACCAATCACACAATAAGAACTGGAATTTCACAATTTAGCTCAAAACTCCCCACAATATTTAACAAACCAAAGAAAATGGAAAGATGTACAATTATGAAACTTCACTCAAACAATACTACACAACGAAACCGATCCAAATATATGATAAAACACCAATAAACCAACTTAAGCCAATAATATGAGACAATGAAACTACAGAATAGCTAATACCTTCAATAATGAAAAACAGTGCCTGAAAAATAGCAATTAAGCATGGAAATACCACTGAAGCATCTAGCAATTAAGGCAGGAAACAATATATTATGAACAGGAAGCAAACATGCAAAACAGGTAAATTGGAGGCCCATAGGTACTCATCACCTCACCTACACGCCACTCAGATGGATTTTCACATAGCAATTAAGTCAAAGGTTCCTAGTCCCTCGAGTAAAAATTAGACACGACACTTACCTCGCTCCAACGGCCAGTACAAAGCTCAAACACCGCTTTTCCCTTCACACAAGCCTCCGGACCAATAGAATCTAGAAAATTACCAACCAAATAATTCAATCTAAGCCCTAGGAACTACCCGCGATAGCAAGGAATTAAATTTAGGCCATTTTTTAAAAAGTCAACACCCGGGCTCGCTTGGTCCAAAACCAAAATTCGGACCAAAACCCATTTACCCATTCACCCCCGAGCCCGGATATACAATTGGTTTTGGAATCCGACCTCAATTTGAGGTCTAAATCCCAAAATTTCGAAATTCCTAATTTCTACCCAAAAATCCCCAATTCCCCCATGAAAACCTTAGATTCTAGGTTGAAATCTTGTAAAATTAAGTGAATGATTGAAAACAACTAGTTAAGAATCACTTACCTATGATTTGGGGAAGAGGGAGTGTTCGGAAAATCGCCTATTGTGTTTTAGGTTTTCAAAAATTGAAAAATGAATGAAAAATCCCCGTCCAAAGTCATTTTGACCAGTTGTAGGTACCTGAGCTGCTGAAAAGGTGGGGATATCTGCTCCGCATATCGGACTAAGACTCCCAGGTAGCTGCCTCAACAGGCTGACCTCTCCACTATGCTCGAACCGAGGGATAACTCTTCGATCTCAACTTATGAACCTGCCGGTCTAGAATAGCTACCGGCTCTTCCTCGTAGGTCAAATCCTTGTCCAACTAGACGGTGCTGAAATCTAACACGTGTGATGGATCGCTGTAATACTTCCGAAGCATGGGCACATGGAAGACCGGATGTACCGCTGATAAGCCTAGTGGCAACGCAAGTCTGTAGGCCACTTCTCCCACTCGCTCAAGGATCTCAAAAGGCCAGATATACCTGGGGCTTAACTTGCCCTTCTTTCCAGACCTCATTACACCCTTTTTGGGGGATACCCGTAGCAACACTCTCTCTCCTACCATGAATGCCATATCACGAACCTTACGGTCGGCATAACTCTTCTACCTATACTGAGCTATACGAAGTCAATCCTGAATGATCTTAACCTTATCCAAGGCATCCTGCACCAAATCTATACCCAATAACCGAGCCTCCCCCGGCTCAAATCACCCAAACGTCGATCGACATTGTCTACCATATAATGCCTCATAGGTAGCCATCTGGATGTTCGACTAATAGTTGTTGTTGTATGAAAACTCCGCTAATGGTAAGAACTGATCCCAAGAACCACCAAAGTCAACAATATAGGCACAGAGCATATCCTCCAAGATTTGAAAAATACGCTCGGACTGTCCGTCCGTCTGAGGATAAAATGTTGTGCTCAACTCGACCCGCGTACCCAACTCACGCTATACTTCCCTCCAAAAATGCGAGGTAAACTGCGTACCTCAATCAGAAATGATAGACACAGGTAAACCATGAAAATGAATGATCTCACAGATATAAATCTCCGCCAACCGCTCCGAAGAATAGGAAACTACTATAGGAATGAAATGCGCTGACTTGGTCAGTCTATCCACAATAACCCAAACTGTATCGATCTTCCTCTGACTCCATGGGAGTCCAACAACGAAATCAATAGTGATATGCTCCCAATTCCATTCTGGAATCTCTATCCTATAAAGCAAACCACCAGGTCTCCGATGGTCATACTTTACTTGCTGACAATTTAGACACCGAGCTACATATGAGACAATATCCTTCTTCATCCTCCTCCACCAATAATGCTGTCGTAAGTCCTGATGCATCTTGGCGGCGCTCGGATGAATACAATACTAGGAACTGTGGGCCTCCTCTAGAATCAACTCACGAAGTCCATCCACATTAAGAACACAAACACGACCCTGCATCCTCAAAACTCCATCATCTCTAACCATAACCTGCTTGGTATCACCGTGTCGCACTGTGTCTCTATGGACAAGAAAATGAGGGTCATCATACTGCCGCTCCCTGATACGCTCCAACAAGGAAGACCAGGCGACTATGCAAGCTAAAACACGACTGGACTCAGAAATATCCAACCTCACGAACTTATTGGCTACGACCTAAACATCTAATGCAAGCGGTCTGTCACCGACTGGAATGTACACAAGACCGCCCATACTAGCTGATTTCCTACTTAAAGCATCGGCCACTACATTGGCCTTCCCGGGATGATACAAGATGGTGATATCATAGTCTTTTAATAGCTCCAACCACCTTCTCTTCCTCAAATTGAGCTCCTTTTGCTTGTACAAATATTGTAAACTCTCATGATCCGTGAATACCTCACAGGCACGTCATATAGATAGTGCCTCCAAATCTTCAGCGCGTGGACCATGGCTGCTAGCTCAGAGTCATGAACATGATAATTCTTCTCGTGAACCTTTAGTAGCCGTGAAGTATACGCAATGACCTTGCCACCCTGTATCAATACCGCACCAAGTCCAATACGAGATGCGTCACACTATACTATATAGGGCCCTGAACCTGTGGGCAACACCAACACCGGCGCTGTAGTCAAAGTTGTCTTGAGCTTCTGGAAGCTCGCTTCACACTCGTCTGACCATCTGAATGGGCACCCTTTTGGGTCTACCCGATCATCGGGGATGCTATAGATGAGAACCCCTCAAAAAACTGATGGTAATAACCCGCCAATCCCAAGAAACTCCGGATCTCTGTAGCTGATGTGGGTATAGGCCAGTCCTTGACCACCTCGATCTTATTAAGATCCACCTGAATACCCCCTGCTGATACAACGTGACCCAAGAATGCAACTGAACTCAACCAAAACTCACATTTTGAAAAATTATTATATAACTGGTTATCTCTCAGAGTTTGAAGAATGACCCGAATATGCTGGTCATGCTCCTCTCGACTGTGGGAGTAGATCAAGATAGCATTAAAAAAACAGTCACAAAGGAATCCAGATAGGCTTTGAAAACCCGGTTCATCAAATCCATAAATGGTGCTGGGGCATTTGTCAGCCCAAATGACATCACTAAAAAGTCATAATGCCCATACCGAGTCCGAAAAGCTATCTTAGGGACATCAGATGCCCTAATCCTCAACTGATGTCAACCAGACCTCAAATCGATCTTTGAAAACACCTTGGCACCCTGAAGGTGATCAAATAAGTCGTCAATCATTAGCAATGGATGACTTTGTTCAACTGCTGATAGTCTATGCACATCCTCATTGATCCATCCTTCTTCCTTATAAAAAACATCGACGCACCCCAGGGCGAGACACTAGGTATAATAAAGCCCTTATCAAGCAAATCTTGCAACTGTTCCTGCAATTCTTTCAACTCTGGCAGGGCCATACGGTATGGCGAAATAGAAATAAGCTGAGTACCCGGAGCCAAATCAATATCCATATCGGGTGGCATCCCCGACAAGTCTGCAGAAAGTACCTCTTGAAATTCTTAAACAACTGGTACTAAATCCATTAAAGGAACCTCAGCACTAGAGTCGCGGACATAAGCCAAATAAGCTAGCCAACCCTTCTCGACCATACGCCGAGCCTTCACATTGGAAATAACCCTGCAGGTAGAATGATCAAGAGTCCCTCTCTACTCTAATCGAGGCAACCCCGACAGGGCTAATGTCACTATCTTGGCGTGACCGTCCAATATAGCATGATAAGGTGACAACTAATTCATCCCCAAAATGACATCAAAATAGACCATATTGAGAAGTAGGAGATATACACTAGTCTCAAGACCCCCACTAATAACCACACACGAACGATAGACCCGATCTACAATAATAGAATCCCCCACCGATATGGACACATACACGGGAAAACTCAAAGAATCACGATGCATAACCAAATATGAAGCAAAGTAGGATGACACATAGGGGTATATAGACCCTGGATCAAGTAGAAATGAAGCATCTCTACTGCAAACGGAAACAGTGCCTGTGATAACGGCATCAGATGACTCAACCTCAAGCCTGGCTGGGAAAGCATAACATCAGGGCTGGGCGTCACCACTCTGAACCATATCTCTTGGACGGCCTCCTGCTAGCTGGCCTCCACCACTAGCGGCTTGGCGTCTACCTCTAACAGCCAGACCTCCACCTCTAGCAGCCTGACCTCTACCTCTAGCTCCCTAACACCTACCTCTAGCTCCCTGACACCTACCTCTAGCTGGCTGAGCGAGCGGTGGCGCGCCCGGTGCCGGAATCATAGCATGAGAACACTACAGCTGTGGCGGGATGCCCAGTATTCTCGGATAGGTCCTCCGGATTTGGCCATAATCACCATACTCGAAACATCCATCCTGATACTGTCGCTATGGAAATTGAAACCGACCCGGGCGTGCAGACTAACCGCGATAATAACTCCGAAGAGGAGGTGCTCTGATCGGAGCTGGTGGTGCACTATAAGCTGGCTGCCCCAAAGAAGGTACATAAGGACCACGACTCCCTGAAGCTCCATGTGTCTGAAGTGCTAAATGAAACGGCCTAGGAGGCTGGCCCCTACCAAAAGTACCTCGACCCCAGATGAGGCACCACTGAATCCACCGGAGTGACGCGGCCTCTTGTCAGACCCCTGACCACTCCACTGAGCTAGAATTATCTAAACTCATCTGGCCACATTGGCTGCGTCCTGGAGAGAAATCTCACTCCCTGTCTCCTTAGCCATCTGCAGTCTGATAGGCTGAGCAAGTCCCTCAATAAACCTCCTCACCCTCTCTCTCTTTCTCGGTAGGAAGTATAAGAAGAACATTACGGGCCGAATCAATCAAGCGGGTCTCGTACTGAGTGACGGACATAATGCCCTGCTGCAGATGCTTGATCATCCTGCGATAGTCCTCTCTCAGTGTAACAGGAAGGAACTTCTCGAGAAATATCTGGGGGAACCGGTCCCAAGTCAAAGTAGGCGACCCAGCTGGTCTAGTCAACACAAAATCATTCCACCATCTCTTGGCGGACCCTATCATCTAGAACGCAGCAAAATCGACACCATTGGTCTCCACTATCCCCATGTTCCGCAGCACCTCATGGCAGCAGTCAAGATAATCCTATGAGTCCTCGGAAGCGGCCCCACTGTAATGAACTGGAAAAATCTTGGTGAACTTGTCCAATCTCAACAAGGCCTCAGAAGACATAGCTGATCAGTCACTAGTCTGTGCCACAACACCCGGTGGAACTTCCCCAACCGGCTGGGCTACAGGAGTCTAAAACTGGGGAGCCATCTGCTCAGAAGTGTGAGTAGCGGGAGTCTGAACTCCTCCCCCAACCCGAGAGACGGCTGGTGCTACAGGAAATGTGCTGGTCTAAGCAACACTCTCCATAAGGACCATTAGATGGACAAAAGCATCCTGATGTACCGGGGTAGCGATGAACCCCTCTGGAACCTAAGCTGGCCCTGCTGGAACAGTCTGGGCTAGAGCCTCCTTATCATACTCTACCTGAGGCTCCGCCACTGGTGATGTTGCTCGAGCTCTAGGTAAGACCTGCCCCTGCCTTGGCCTCTAGCTCGGCCTCGGGCTCGGCCTCGTCCTCTACCCCTCGTAGGAGCTGCCACTAGGGACTCAGGATGCTACTCTGCTGATGAAGCGGTACGTGTTCTCGCCATCTTAGAAGGAACAAGACTAGATACTTCAAATAGCATTGAGATACAAAATCGCATGACAGAGAAGAACAGAAGTGAATATGTTCCTATACTCTATAGCCTCTAGGGGATAAGCACATACGTCTCCGTACCGATCCCTCAGACTCTACTAAGCTTGTTCGTAAATTGTGAGACCTAGGCAACCTAGTACTCTTATACCAACTTGTCACGACCAAGAATTCCCACCATCGGAACCGTGATGGTGCCTAACATCACACTTGCTAGGCAAGCTAACGTTAGAGTATTACTAACCAATTTCATTTACGTTTTAGTGAATGAAAGTAAACAAGTTAAAAACAAGTGATCATAATTTCGGAAGTAACTATATAAATATATATATATATATACATATATATATATACACATATATATATATATACATATATATATATATATATACTATTGCCAGAATTATTACTATTACTACCTAGAATCCGGTGTCACATTCCTCAAACATACTATGATTTTCTACAAACATCAATCAGAAAGAAATTATAACTATTTTAGAAATAAAGAATACATTAATGAAGAGAGGTAGAAGGGGACCCCAGGGCCTGCGGACGCCAGCATGACTACCTTGGGTCTCCACAACGTGTTACCTGAAGCCAATCTCTAAATCAGCGACTACCTGCTCCAAAATCTGCACAGCAAGTGCAGAGTGCAGTATCAGTACAACCGAGACCATGTACTAGTAAGTGCCGAGCCTAACCTCGACGAGGTAATGACGAGGCTATGGCGAGGAAATTACAATACAACCTGCACACAGTGTATAATAAAAGCAGAAAGAAGAGCGGAGCAAAATATAACCGTAACTTGCAAGGAATGAATATAGAACTCAATTATCTCATCAGGACCCAGCTATAACATGTCCTAAAGTGAAATGCAAAACTACAGAATAACTTCACAGTAGAGGAAAGATACATAAACACATAAACCGATGCGGCGCGCATCCCCATCCCACCATATAATCAATATCAATACGAATATTCACCTTTATTACTCCATATCAATCCACCCTTATTCCTCCTGTTGTAGCGTGCAACCCGATCCCACCGTACAATAGTAATTCACCCTTATTCCTCCTCAATATACCACCCTTATTCCTCCTATTGCGGCGTGCAACCCGATCCTACTATATTTCACAATTTAGCTCAAAACTCCCCATAATATTTCACCAACCAAGGCAAACCGAAAGATGTACAATTATGAAACATCACTCAAAACCCAAAATTCGGACAAAAACCCAATTACCCATTGACCTTCGAGCTAGGATATACAATTGATTTTGGAATCCGACCTCAATTTGAGGTCTAAATTCCCAAATTTCGAAATCCCTAATTTCTACCCAAAAATCCCCAATTTCACCATGAAAATCTTAGATTCTAGGTTGAAATAATGTAAAATGAAGAGAATGATTGAAAGAAACTAGTTAAGAATCAATTACCTATGATTTGGGGAAGAGGGAGTCTTTAGAAAATTGCCTTTTGTGTCTTAGGTTTTGAAATATTGAAGAATGAATGAAAAAGCCCATCCAAAATCATTTTGGCTAGTTGTAGGTATCACATTTGCAATCAGGGGTTCGCATTTGCGAACCTCGCCAATGCGAACTTCCCTTCGTAGATGCGAAGACTAACCTGGCCTGCTATCATCGCAAATGCAAACAACTGTTTGCAAATGCGACCAATGTTGATCGCAATTGCGAATGTCCCCTCCCAGCTCCACTGCTCGCAATGCGAACTTTCTTCGCAAATGCGAGGCTCGCATTTGTGAGCCAGACCTCACAATTGCGAAGTCTGCGGAACTGAAGCATATCAACAAAATTTCCTAAGTTCAAATCACTCGTAGCCTATCTGAAACTCACCTGAGCCCTCGGGGCTCCAAACAAACATGCACACCAGTCGTAAAACGTCATACAAACTTGCTCGTGCAATCAAATCACCAAAATAACATCTAGAACTACGAATTTAGCACCAAATCACATGAAATTCATAAGAACACTTTGAAATTCCTATTTTCACAACCGGACGTCCGAATCACATCAAATCAGTTCCGTTTCTCACCAAATTTCATAGATAAGGTATAAATTTTATTTTGGACCTGTATCGGCTCCGGAAATAAAATACGGGCCCGATACCAACAAGTTAAAACATTAACCAAATTCTTAAAACCATTTAATTTTCAATCTTTCAAATTTCATCAAAAATTCATATCTCGAGCTAGGGACCTCGGAATTCGATTCCGGGCATACGCCCAGGTCCCATATTTCGTTATGGACCCACCTGGACTATCAAAATACGTGTCCGGGTCTGTCTACTCAAAACATCGACCGAAGTCAACTAAATCAACCTTTAAAGGCAAAAATTATTACTTTTCACAACTTTCAACATAAATGCTTTCCGAAAACATGCCCGGACTGCGCAGGCAAATCGAGGAGGAACAAAATGATGTCTTTATGGACTCGAAACACGGAAACGAGTTCTAAGACATAAGATAACCTTTTGGGTCATCACATCAAGCAAACTCATAGCACCACAAGTACGAGGAAGTTGGTTTTTTCGAATCCGTGCATACGTATTGCAATGCTCCTACAAATTAAATAGGTGAAATTCTATTACATTAGACTAAAATAAGCAGAAGCAGAAGCTACCATGATATAAATAAAAATATATCCATCGTCAAGACAATACATATAGAACTTCTTCAGAGAACTTTAAACAAATGAATTACTCCATGTTATATGTTATTGTGAAGATAATAAAACATAGGTTTGTCTTTTGTTCTGATCCATCAACAAAAGTTTTAGCAACAAGAAAAATAACTTCTCTGATCTCTAGTCTAACTTTTGCCAGATTTAACTTGTTTAGCTGGAAGAAGAGAGTGACAACAACATCGTCTAATAACAGCTGCCAAGTTCAAGTTCTAGTATAAGCAGCAAAAGAACAACAATTCTGGCATTTGAAGTAGGAGAAGTAGTAGGAGAAGAAGCAACAGTAGCAAAAGCAGCTGCAGAAGTAAAAGAAGAAGCAGAAGTAGCAGAAGCAGAAGCAACAATAGCAGAAGAAGCAGCAGAAGCAAAAGAAGAAGCAAAAGTAGCAATAGCAGAAGAAAGTACCTTTCTCTCCTCTTTCAAGCGATAAGTAACATAGAGTGCCCATTGGTCCATCGATATGCCATCTAGAATGTTCTTGATGATATCTTCTTTATTTAATAATGCATCTTCAGCCTTCTTCCATAGTTTAAGCTTGTACTCCTTCCACTTTTTGTTAATGGAAATGTTAAGCCATGCCTTTGCCTTTTGTTGATCAATACTAAAGAAAAATCGAGGCTTCACACATATAAAGTAAGTTAATTTACTGCAGTTTTACATATACAACTAAAAGATACAAACTAAACAAAGCCAATAGGAAAGTAGGATTTGTTGCAAACTACCCTAAAACTCCAGCAATTAGGCCAACCGATTTCCTATTTACTGCAGGATATTCATCAAATCCTACAATTATACACAATCTTTTATCCAAGTTATGGACATCCTTAACCTTCAAACTAATTGTTTTTATTACTTGACGTTCATCTACAACGAAATAAAGTCAAGTTAAAACACTAAACGAGGAAAACAAAAAGAATACTCAATCACTTGAAATTTATATGTACCTATAACATCGACAAACTAACGAGGCTCTTCATTGCTAGTACTACGTCGAGTTTGTCATGAAGAGACTACACCATATGATCAAGATGGAACGGCGGGCTGAGAAGATACTCCATCAATGATGAAGATGATACAACATGCTCGAAGAGACTCCATCAGATGATGAAGATGGAACAACGTGCTGCGAAGAGACTCCATCAACTGAAATAACAGGCTGGGTAGGTTGTGTAGGCAGTGTAGAATGTAAAGAGACTCGATAAGATGTTGGAGATGAAGCTTGAGCCTGTAATGACTGCCTCAGAACAAGTGAAGATCTCTCTTTGACTTATTTGAATTGATTTTTAACCCTATTTTGCTTCGGCATCTCTACATAAATAAAGGTATATAAGTAAAACAAGAAAATGTTGATAGCAAACCAGTTTAAACTTCTAAGACAAAAATAACATAAGCTTAATTAATGAAAGAAAGTAACTAGATGCAAGAACACAAAGCAAGTCAAGAACAAAAAAGGACATAGCTATAATTTAAATTAATCGGAAACGAAAATATATTAAGGTGCTTCCTTCTAAAATATGAAAAGGGCTAGCAATGACTCTTCAAATATGTTCATCTTCGCCAATCTCATTTTTAATATCATGATCACTTAATATTTCATCAGTTTCGTCCTCTCTACACATAAGTAGATCATTAACATCCTGAAATGGTTGATCTAAGTCTTGCACCGGGAATGTCTCATTCTCAGGAAATTCATTATCTCGTTCTCCTCCCATATCATATAAGTCTCTTGCTTTCATGTGAACAACAATACTCCAACCGTTATTCACCTCATCGTCCACATAATATACCATGTGAGCTTGTGAAGTGTCAATGTATGGATCATGCTCTTCACAATCACCAATATGAATCAATCGTGAAAAATTAACAGAAGAAAATCCCCATGCATCTGTTCTAAACCCCATTTCCCTAGTTGTGTCAGCCCATTTACACTTGAATAGTGTAACCCGAAATCGACCATAGTATTTAAGTTCAATGATGTCTGCTAATTTTCCATAATATGGCAAATCTGCTTGCCTCAGGTTTCTATCAGCACCACTAGCAACACAAGATGTGGAAGAAGTAAAAAATACTCCACTGTTTTGAGTTTTCAATCTATTCTTTTGCTCTAAAGTTCGAAATTTGAACCTGTTGATATTAAATGATGTAAACCTTCTAGCATGTGGTGCTCGACCATTTCCTAAAAACTTTAGATCATCTGATACAATATTCGAAATGTCTGGGTTCACAATCTGAAATAAGAATTAAAAAAAATATGCTAGGCATAGTTTTAAATTTGTAAAATTCTAACACTTTTGTAACAAACCGGGGAAACCAATCAATGAAGTCTTTATTGACTATCTTCTCAATCACCGTACTAGTAGGATTTTGACCCTTCCAGCGCCTTCGTACATGATCTTTAATTCACTACATTGTTGATACAAATAATAATCATTCATGTAAGTTCTACATATTTAATATAAGTTTTATTTAGATTTGCATTAAATACTTACTCAATGAACGGCATGACTTGTGGACAATTTTATACCACATATCGATGTGCTTAACGTTTCACTATAGGTGACAACTCAAATGTTTCTATTGCTACTCCTTTACCAACCGGTGGAAAAATGATAGATGAATTCATCGAGCCTCTATCCTCCGGATTATCAACAACACGACGTGGCCTATTAATTCTTGTCTTAATCCCTTCCAAATATTGAGAACAGAAAGTGAGAGCCTCTTCAGTTAGGTATCGTTCAACTATAGAACCTTCTGGTTGTGACATGTTCCGCACATAGGACTTAAAATGTCACAAATACCTAAACAAAAGATCAATGGTTAGTCAACAGTTACAATTTAACATCTTTGTCTTAAAAAATAAACTACAATTAAGCGATCAGAAATCTTTTACCTCTCCACAGGATACATCCATCGACACTGTTGCGGTCCCCCAAGTTTTGCTTCACCAGCTAGATAACAAGTTAAATGAACGATGACGGTAAAGAACGCCGGAGGGAATAACATTTCCAAGTGATTCACAGTGAGAAAATGTCGAGATTGAAGCCTATCAAGGTCTATTGGACTTAAGCTTTTGGTACAGATTTGTCGGAATAACGATCTCAACTCTATTAACACTGCAGTCACTTTGACAGGTAAAGTATTTCGTACGGCTATTGGTAACAAGTGCTGCATGAGAATGTGAAAATCATGACTCTTCATATTAAAGAGCTTGTGTTGTTTCAAGTTGATACATCTTGAAATGTTACTCGCATATCCATCAGGCATTTTGACATTCTGAAGGTCCACAAAGATATATCTTTCTTGAATCCACCTTTCTTTGTATTTAATATGGTAAACAAAAATGGACGATAGCTTCCATTCTCATCTGCCCAAAGTTACTTCCTTACACCCATTTCTCTAAGAACCTTCCTAGCTTTAATATTGTCTTTTGATTTTTCAAAATCATTGGGTAAAGTGTATATCACATTCTCACACACATTCTTTTCAATGTGCATAAGGTCTTGATTATAACGTAACAAGTTCGTTAATCAGTAAGGAAGATCAAAAAATATGCTCCTCTTTCTCTATAGTCTCGATCTATCTTCGTTAACACTTTGTCTTCGGGCTCTTTTACCTTTATCATCCAAAACAGGTACTTTCCCGAAATTGACATTAATGCCCTCCACTTGTTTCAAGATATCTGACCCTGATAATGTAATTGGTGGCTCCCGTTGGTTGATTTTCCCATTAAAACGAACACGTTGCAATCTAAACCGGTGACCGCTTTCAAGAAAATGACGATGACCCATAAAACACCACTTTCTGCTATGTTTCAATCTGCAAGAGTCTGTATCAAAGTTACACGTGGGGCAAGCAAACTGAGTGTATGTGTTCCATCCAGATAATGTACCAAGCCCAGGAAAATCATTAATTGTCCACATCAATGCTCCTTGCATTTTAAATATTTCATTCTTTGAAGAATCTAATATTTGCACTCCATCATACCATAATTCACTCAATTCTTGGATGAAATGTTGTAAATACACGTCTATGTCATTGCCTGACATTTATTTTCTTGGAATGATCATTGAGAGCATGGATAAAATTTGTTTCATGAACTCCCAAGGAGGACGACGGTTGTATGGAATAAGTACCACTGGCCAAATACTATAGTTAGTTGCCATTGCTCCAAAAGTATTGAAATTATCACTAGCTAGGCCTAGCCGTACATTTCGAGGATCTGCAGCAAATTCAAGATGAAGCAAGTCAAAAGTTTTTACAAGCCTGAGAATCCCTGGGATGCCTCATCAATCCATCTTGGCTACCCTCTAAAGAATTCCATCTCATACACTCGTCAGTTTTAGAGCACATGAACAATCTTTGCAACCTTGGCTTTAGTGGAAAGTAGCGCAATATCTTTGCAGGCTGCTTCTTCTTATTAACCTTCCACCTAGATGTCTTGCATCTTTTGCATTCTTGCTAGCCCTCATCTTCGCAAATATATAACATACAATCATTTGGGCAGGCATGTATCTTGGTATAAATAAGACCAAGTTTGTTGATGGTTTTCTTTGCCTCATAAAAAGAACCAGGAATCTTGGCATTTTCAAAGGCATCTTTTAACAATTATAATATCATACTCATCGCTTTGCCAGACATTCGACAAAGACACTTGATACAATTTGATTAGGAAGGACAATTTGGAATACTTCATACACCCTTCGTATAATGGTTTATTGCCATCTTCGAGCAATTCATAGAACTTTGTATAATCTTGAATATGCCTCTCAATGTGCCCTTCATCAAATATTTCTTCTCTATTTATATGATTCGAAGACACACCAGGCTCGTTGACATTGATTCTTGTGAACCCAAGCGCATCATTAATCATGATTTCCATTGGATCTTGGGGCTGTAAATTATCTTCTATGACATGGGTGCTCTGAGAAGTCTGTTGCACGGTTGCATTTGGTTCTTCACCATGCCAATACCAAAATTTATTACTTTTTTGGGAAAAGTTTAAGAATCAAGTGCTCTTCAACAACTTCTTTTCTTTGCCACTTGTTAAAATTATATTTTGGACATGATCACATAATTACGCGCCCATCGACTGACCTGTGCTCAAAAGCACAATCCAAAAATTGTCCTAGACCATCTGCATGTTTAGGTGTGTTTCATGATTTTCTAATCCAAGATTTATCAATTGGCATGGCTATTAAGGAAGACATAAGATAACATCACAATATCAAAACTGAAAAGATAGTTCAAAAGCTTATATGTGAAAAACATAACCTGTGAAATAACATCATTTACAAAGGACGAAACAGAGGACAAAAGACTTTTAAAATGAAAGTACTCCTGATGACCAGTGGTCAAACATCAGCAATCAGTTTACTCCTATTAATATTTTCCAAGAAAAATTAATGTAAAACTAAAAAAGAGGGAGAAAAGGGAAGTTATCCATAGAATTTTAGTGTTGCCGCGAGGGGAATCTATTTTCTTTATTAGCTCTTTTCATTTATTGGATGTGAGGGGGGTTATTAAGAAAACAACCAGTGGTGCTTTGGGGGGAAAAGGGATTTCTTTTGCTCATTCATCTCTATTAATGATGTTTACCTTGAAAATGGTAATTAAAATTAAATTTGATTTTGTGGGTCTAAAAATACGTGATTTATTTTAATGCTAGTTGTTAAGCAATAGATGCTAAGTGTGAGTCAGGAAAATGAGAAAAAAGCTTGAGGGCAGTATGTTGTGCAAGCCGAATGGCCGTGAATCGTGGTCTCGAGCTGGCCTACGCTGGGCCTCGAGGTTGACCTAAAGTTACAGACTGGGGATGGTCGATGAAGAACTAACAGTTCTAAGGACCTTGATGATGACTCTTTATGATCAATGATAAGTAATAAATGAAAAATAATCAATGAAACATAATAAATGTATGCAATAAAATTAAAGGAGAGACAAGTAGAAAATGTTTAAGTTGAAGAGCAGAGAATGTTCTTGTTCTTGTATTGAATATCATGTGTGTAAGAAATAACAAGGGTCCCCTTTATATAGAAGGAGGAATCCTAACATGGCACATGTATAATTATTACAAAGAAACATAGCTGGTACAAATACTTAACGGTCTGGTGCATGCTTGTACTATTCTTACAGGCGTTGTCAGCTTTGACCATGTGCCTAGGAAATTTCCCTTGTCCATGATAGCAACCGATTTGCACTGCCCTGATATCGAGCATAGGGAACCATCGGGGTTGAACCTCGAGCTATGCCTCGAGATTTCTGCAGACGGGCTGTGGAGTGTCATAATGATCATAAAATCGGACTTTCCTATTTTAGCCATAAGAAACGGTCTTGAATTCTTGCCTCTTCGACACTTCCATCATGACGTCAGTTATGCTATATCAAGCGATTGATGTGACAAAAAGGATGTCTAAAGGTCGCGTCCATACAGCCCTTGAAAAGCTTTTGAATTGATTACAGCAGTTGGCTATCTTTTGGCCTGCCCCGCCGTACATGATTGGCCTCTATAAATACTTCTTCCTTCGCCCCTAATTTTCCGCTGTATCATCAAGCCTTCAAAAGAGTTCTTCTTACTTCTCTCTTGCATTCTTCATCTGATTACATTTTTTTCTCTCCTTTGAAATCTTTTAACAAGAATGGAGAAGACTTCAACCTCTGTCCCTCAGGAAGATGTTCTTTCCTCTTCTTCACGCTCGTCTAAGGGCAAAGCAACAGTGCCCCCTCATTTTGATGCATCCCAGGACCTTTCGAATCGACCTTCGATTTCAAGGTCGACAAGCCTTCATCGAAGCCAGGACGATGTGAACTCATGTCTCGATATATTAGTTTAGTAGCAGGCGCTAAGAAGGCAAAGACTGACTGCCGCTCGGGGAGAGGACATAACGACACACAAGGTCGGCTTCCTTAGTGTGTATACCTATCCATTTACTCTTGGCCCTGTGGAGCCGTCCTCGCCTTCAATAGACCCCGTGGTCGTCGACTTCTACGAACAATATCGAGTGACTCTCGGCCAAATTCATCCGTCATTTTGGCGTATTGTTTACATGATCAGATATTTTGCAAACATGATTAAGGGGATGCCCATCACCCTCGATAACTTGATTAGAATGTATAGTCCCCAACACTTCCATGGGGGCCTGATTAAGATCCAATGTCGGGCCTCGAAAGCCTTTTTTGCTTGTACTAGAGATTTTAGGGACAGAGGGTGGATGAGCCGCTTTGTCCGAGTTAGGACCTCGGACCTAATTCCAATGGAGAAGATGCATTTCCCTGAAAGGTGGAACAGGAAACGTAAGTGGATATGCTAATTAAGTATTTTCTTTTCCCTTTTGATCAATTTCCCCATGAACTGACTTCCTCCGCTGATGCAGCTGCCGCGGAGTACCCTGATGCGGTTAAAGATCTCTCGGGCTGGGTTAGACGGCTAGATTCGACTTACCCATATATTGAGGGCGAGTGGCGCCACCTGTCTAGAGATTGATTGGAGTCCAAGAACCACGGTGAGTCCTCACTTCTACTGTAATTGAATCTCTCAAAAGAACTATCACCGATTGTGCCCTCATTCCCTATGTTTATATTTTGTGTTTGCGTAGGTTTGGGAGAGGCCTCCTTGATGAGAGAAGCACTGCCTGGGGAAGCAGATACCCCAATACCTGACAAAGAGAAGAAAAAACAAAGAAAATCGTCAATTGAGCCTTCAAAATCCAAGAAGTCCAAAGTAGAAGAACCTAAGGCTGATTCAGCAGCCTTAACTCCAGAAGTATCAGGGAGTCCCCGAGCTAAAGGCGAGGAGAAAGATGATTCCTCGGTAGCACCCAAGGGAGGAGAAAACCAGACCGTCCCACATATTGCTGAGCTGGTGGCTTCTAAATCGGAACTCCATGCTGTTGTTGTCCTACCTCGGGCTGAAGAGGCCTTCGAGGGTGCGTCGGGTAATATCCCCATGCTGTTTGACGGCCAAAATATTCATCGAGCTGAGGTGCATTCGGTAGGCGGTCCGGAGGAGCCTAGTTCTAAAGCTCTCTAAAAATAAGAGACGGCCCTGAGTGATCCAGTCGGCGTTATTGAAGTGGGAGATTCCCCTCCGGCATCGACTTTTCCTTCGAGAGAGATGCAATATGCCCAAAAAAAGAATCTTACGATGTGGGGGCGCCCGTCGGAGATAAAGATGCATTTGAAAGGCTTTTCGCTATGCCCGAGAAAACCCTTGAGCTTGACGCCTCACTTATTTTCAGTGAGATCGACAGGATTTGTGAGCGGGTAATCTTTTGTACATTCTGCTCGGGTCCCTGATCTTCGTCTTTCTAACTTTGTTTCTTTCATGGTTCCAGGCCAAGGTGCTTTATAATCAGACCTTTGCCAGGTTTAAAGCCGAGTTGACTCGTTACGAGGGTGAGCATAGGAAACTCACCTCGGAAGCCGATGAGCTTAGAGCCATTTTTACCAAGAAGGAGGAGGAATTCTGTGGCATTCGAGATTGTTTGGAGGAGGCATACCGAGAGAGGACTCATCTTACCGAGCAATTTATATATTTTCCGTTTGTTTTTGTCTACATGTTTCCCGACTTCAATGTTTTAACACCTTTGGGCTGATCTTTGCAGCTTGAGAAGAAAGATGTCCTAATGAGGGAGGAGCTCCGAGCCAGAGACTCTGAAATTCTCGAACTCAAACGGCATGTGAGTGAGATAGCCTTGATAGAGATACCCTCCAGGGGAAGGTGGTATCAGTCGAACATCAACTTCATGATGCAAGGCAGAGAGTAATAAGTATAAAGATCTTCACACTGAGTTGGTTGCTGCGCTATCCGGGGTCAGGACTGAAGCCGAGGCGCTCGTATCCTCGTACAAAGAGGATGCTGTTGCTGCAAATGCTCAGGCCAGGAAGGTGTCCGAGGAGGCCGAGCTGCAATTGACCCGAGCCGTGGAGCATGCCCGGTTAGAATCTCGGAGGCAGGCTCTCGAGGATATACATGCTGGGGGTATCGATTTGTCTGCCGAGATCGAGAGGGTAAAGACCCTGAAAGAGGAGGCTGCAACCCTGCTTACTCTCGAAGGTAAGTCGAGCAGTGGCTCAGGAGATGATGAAGATGAAGGCAAAATCCCCGAAGGGGAAGAGGCCATTGAAGACCCGAGGGCCGTGGCCGGAGCTGTTGAAGGCACAATCTCTAAGGGAGCCGTCGAAGGCATAGCCCCGGTGGTAGATTAGGGTTTTATTTGCTCTCTCCCTTGTAAGGGCTTTAGTCATAGGCCTTGTAAATGCACCTTTGTGAACTTTCAATATATATGTAAAACGCCTTTCATTTTTCATCATTTCTCGTTTTCCCTTTTGCTTTTTAGGAATAAACTGTGACGCTTGTTGACAATTTGTCCGAAATTTTTGACCTCAAATTAAACCCTTAGGTTCTTGCTACTGCTGAGCGATTTGTAACGGTCAAAAGTTGATCGTTTGGGGCTTAGTCCCCGAGTCAAGTTTCGTCCTGAGTTCATCGACCTTTAGGTCTAAAATTCGGCCCTGAGGCTGTTTGAGCCGGCCCTTAGGCTCTTACGTATTGGGTCGGTATGACCTCTAATCGGCCTTAAGACTCATTTAAGCTGGCCCTTGGGCTCTAACGTGTTGGGTCGGTATGACCTCTAACATAGGCTGGCGCTTAGGCTCTTACGCTTTGGGTCGGTACGACCTCTAACATAGGCTGGCGCTTATGCTCTTACGCGTTGGGTCGGTACAACCTCTAATATAGGTTTTATTTTTCCCTCGTTAAAGACTTTTTGAAATTTTTATGTTCGCTCGACTCTCCGACGGTTCAATAAGAACCTCGATTGTGAGCCGTTATGTAACGATAAATGAGCACCTCGGGAGATTTCGCTCGATGGTTGAATTGTTTCGAAGCCTATTTATTGTTTGGAGCTGACATGATCGAAGCTCTTTTATTTATGCCGAGGATAGCCTGATTAACCGGTTTCTTTCGATGTAATTGAAGGCCTGTGATTTTATGGCGATGGTCGGGCGTCCCCGAGTCGCGTTAGTTTGGCCGGAGCCTTATGACTGTAGTCTTTGTGTTTGGCTGTAACCTTTTAGCCCCAGAGTGAGGTAGCCTCGTCGTCTATATCGAGGGTATGCCTTTTTAGGGGTCTTACAAGTTTGAATGTATAGCCTTGACTTTAAGATCGGGATTACGCCTTTTGTAAGGTCTTATAAATTTGAACATGCCTTACTTGAGGTTTTATAAATAGGTTACTTGGAACAAGTACAATTCATGCCTTTCTTGAGGTCTTACAGATTTGGTATTGCCTTATGGAGGGCTTTCGGGCTCGAGGTTTCCCGCTTGGGGTCTTATGGCCTTGAGTTTCTGACAGCTCGATGGGGTAGCAGTCGGCGATAGTCGCCGAGACATCGAAAGTTTTTGGCTCTGGAGCCATTCCTTGTAAACTTGATGTTGCCTCATTGAGGGCTTATGAGCTCAAAGTTTCCGGCCCGGAGGTCTTACAGCTTCGAGTTTTTGATGTCAGTTCCCGAGTGTTCGAGAAATTTCTGGCCCTGGAGCCGTTTCTTGTGAAAATAGCAAACTTCTTTGAAGCACAAAGTGTTTTGATGATAAAAACAAAAAATATTCCTTGATTACTTGGAACAAGTATACATAGTTTTCGCCGTTGAGGGGTCGATTATTCTACGCTGACACGACTCTTTTGACCGTTTGGCCCGATACGTCTTCCTATCAAGACCCTCTTTGGCTTGTTTTGATCTCTCCGATGAGGCGATCTCCCAGGGGATGCCCCCCAGTATTCGAGGGTAATTGGAGAGAAGCCTTGAATACTTGTTGAATCCTCCTTAGGTAGCATATAGATGTAGCCTCGTTAAAAACCTTGCCGGTAAAACCCTTTTTGGTATAAAATCCGATCGAAGGAAAGAGTGCAATGCATGCTTTAAAACCCAATGTCTTTGAGTCGGAGGATGTTTCGGTGTCTTCCATTGGATATCTTAGCAGTAATAGTGTTTGAGCATCGATATGTTCCAATTGCTTGGAAGTTGTTCGCCTTTCATGGTACCGAGCTTGTAGGACCCTTTGCCAATCACTCCGAGGACACGGTACGGTGCTTCCTAGCTCGGGCCTAGCTTCCCTTCATTAGGGTTTCAAGTGTTTAGGGTGACTTTCCCTGGGACAAAGTCCCCGACTCCGAAATTTTGGAGATATGTTCTCCTGTTATAGTACCTTTCGATTCTTTGTTTTTGGGCGGCCATTCGGACCAGTGAAGCTTCCCGCTATTCATCTAAATGTTCGATGGCTGCAGTCATGGCCTCGTTGTTTGAGCTCTCGATGACATGTCGAAATATGGCGCTTGGCTCTCCGACCTCGACTGGTATCAAAGCCTCGGAGCCATATACCAGAGAGAAAGGCGTCTCTCCCGTGATCGATTTTGGAGTTTTTCGATATGCCCATAGCACCTCGAGAAACATTTCTCTTCATTTTCCTTTTGTATTTTCTAACTTCTTTTTCATGTTTTGAATTATGGTCTTGTTTGTGGACTCGACCTGACCGTTTGCACATGGGTGGTAGGGTGTTGACAGGATCCTTTTGATTTTATGGTCCTCAAGGAACTTTGTTACATTGCTTCCGATGAATTGCTTCCCGTTATCACATGTTATCTCGGAGGGAGTCCCGAATTGACACATGATATGGTCCCTGATGAAGTTAATGACTTCTTCTTCTCTTATCTTCTCGAAGGCCTGCGCTTCCATCCATTTTGAGAAGTAGTCAGTCATAAATAAAATAAATCTAGCTTTACCTAGTGCCGTTGGTAGGGGTCCGACGATGTCCATCCCCCACTTCATGAAGGACCATGGTGAGAAGACTGTATGTAGTTGTTCACCGGGTTGGTGAATCATTGGTGCAAATCTCTAGCATTTGTTGCATTTTCGGATGAATTCTTTGATGTCCTTCTCTATGCTGTCCCAATAGTAGCCTGCTCTGATCACCTTTCGGACTAAGGAATTGGCATCGGAGTGATTTCCGCAGGTGCCTTCGTGGATTTCTCGGAGCACGTAATATGTGTCCCCCGGTCCCAGGCATACTGCTAGGGGCCCATCAAAGGTTCTTCTATACAGAGTTCCATTCTCGTCGAATGAGAATCGGGCTGCTTTGGTTCGCAGGGCCTCGAGTCTTTTGGGTCCGTGGTTAGCTTCCCACTTTCCAAATAATCGACTTATTTAGTTCTCCAATCCCATGACAGGCTAGTGGAGTTGATCTCGGCATGGCCTTCTTCGATCACTAATTTGGATAGCTAAACAACAACCCAGGGGAGTATGTCATCTTCCTCGACAGATGATCCCAGGTTTGCGAGGGCATCGGCCTCGATATTCTGCTCTCGAGGTATATGAACCAGAGTCCATTCTTTGAAGCGGTGCAATGTCGCTTGAATTTTGTCTAAGTATCTTTGCGTCATGTCTTCTCGAACCTCGAAGTTCCCATTTACCTAATCTACCACCAAAAGGGAATCACATTTTGCTTCGATGACTTCCGGTCCTAGGCCTTTGGCCATTTCCAGACCTGCAATCATAGCTTCATACTCGACTTCGTTGTTAGTGCTTTGCAGTTTTTGTAGATTGCCTAATCATGCCGCCCGTAGGTGGCTTGAACTATGCCGTGTCCAGACTCTTTCACGTTCGAGGTGCCGTCAGTGAACAAGGTCCATATCCCCGAAGATGTGCCCGTTTTTAGTAGGAGTTCTTTCTCTACCTCGGGCACGAGAGGGCGTAAAGTCTGCCACAAAAACCGCCAGAATTTGGGACTTGATAGCCGTTCGGGGTTGATACTCGATATTGTACCCCCCGAGTTTGATGGCCCATTTGGCCAGTCGGCGTTATGCAATATGCTTCAAAGAGGATATGTCGTTAAAACACAAATACGATGGCATTGAAAATAAGTCTTTATTTTTCGAGATGTGCTTATTGTTCATACCCAATTTTTCCCTATATATTTTCAATATGCAAAATACTTTCAAAATAGCATATGTATGCATATATAACTTTGTCCAAATGTTTTATCATTTTTCCTTATTTTTCAAAGATTTTTAAACCAATTTATTCCCCTATTTTATTCATAAAAAAAAACAATAATATTTCCAAAATTTTCATTTTTGGTAATTCATTTATTGGATTCTCATATTTATACTAAAATATGGCTAATATATTTTTTGCATATTTTTACAAATTTATTTAGTATTTTTAAAGCTAAATTGCATATACTTGCAATATAGCCTCTTTTAGGTTTAATTGCGTTTATATCTATAAAAATCGAGTCCAGTATTTTTAATTTGACAATTATGTACTATAAATCATTTTAGCACCTTCAGTTTATTTACAGAAATTATTTTATTATTGTTTATAAATCAAAATAGGAAAATTGATTATTTAAATGTTAGCCCCATTTTATTTCGATTATAGCCCAAATTGAACCCCAATTTGAATGCCAAATACCCTGACCCAATTCCCATTCAAACCGATCCACAACCCATTTAAATGACCCACCCAGACTCCCATTTAATCCCATCTGTTGATCGTTTAGATCAACAGCTCCCATTAATCCTTTCCTAATTAAATCCAAAGACTCCCCAAACCCTTTTCATTCTTCATAATCACCGCCTCTGAAACCCCTCATCTCCCAAATTCTCTCTACAACCCCATCAAACCCTAGCCGCCGCCACCCTAATCCGTCCTAATCCATGGCCTTCTAAGGTCATCGGAGACCTGTATCATCCTTCCATGGCTTCAACGTGTTCGTTTTTGTGGTCTCATGACCAGATCCTGAAGGGGTTTTGTCCAGTCTTTGCTCGATGACTGCTCTCCGGTCGTCTCTGACCTTTCTCTGGCCAGCCATGGCTATTCGAGTCAGACTTTTGGCTCTCCTGCTTAGATCGATGGTTTTCAAGGCCTTTCTCATCATTTGTGGTTCTTCTGAAACCCTAATCTCTAAGGTTCTTTTGATTTCTTTCAGATCTGCTTCAGATCTATGTTTGATTTGAACTTCTAAGCATTTTTCTCGAAGTTTCTTCTAAAACTCTGCTTTCAAAACTCTTTATCTTTTCTGATTAGGGATTTCTTGTTAAGTTTCTCTGATTTTCTGGACATATTTTGCTATGTTTGCTTATTTCATTTGACTGTTTATTAGACGAATGCTTGTTTGTCTGAGTTTTGTCTGATTCACCTGTTTATCCGCTTTTAAAACTCTACTATTGCTGAAAACCCTATGGCTTTGGGTCTGAGACCGTTCGTTTAAGTACATGACTCGATTTGAAGTTCTTTATTTCGAAATCTCTTATTCCTTTGTGTGATTCTTCTGATTTTGGATTTCTATCTTCTCTAAAACTCGATTATGCTCGAAACCCTAAATTTTCAAAGGGGTTTTCTTCACCTGCTACTGTGAGATCTTCGCATGCTTTGATATTCTATGTTTCTTCACTGCTGATTCAATGTGACCTGACCTACATGACTATCATGCTTTGAATATTTGCTGTCTGCTAACTGTGTGCTATTATTTCATGCTGTTTCTTTTTGCCAATAGTTTGACCTCACATGTCTAGTGTTTGTGCAGTCTATTTATGTGCTGAGTTTCCTTCTTTGATTGGCCTTCAATTTTGTGACTGATTTCAAACTTTTCCTTTGTGAAATTCTAATTTCACTCGCCTGTTAAGGTTAATTGATTTCTTTTCCTGTCTTGCTTTACTGAATTCTTTCCAAAATTAGTGTATTTCTGTACATAGACTCGGTTACTTACTTAATGTTCTACTACTTCTTTTATGGCAATTATCAGCCTGCATACAAATTGATTTCTTTCCTTATTTTGGAACATGTCACGGCCCGTTAAGCAAGCGATCCCTTAATTAAAGGCAATCACTTGTATAATTGATTCTGAATTGTGACTTTTTTCATGTTTGTAGCTTATTACTTCTCTTTTACTCGTTTTTCAAAAAGCTATAAATACACTATACTTCTTTCTTTCAAAACACGAACACAAGGCATAGAACACTTGAGTTCAGACACACACTCCACTAAATCTCTCTCTTTTCTCTGTTACTACCTGTATTGCTGCCTTACCTAGCCGGCTGAAAGCTAAGGCTAGGCTGTGGAAAACTTGCTTATTTTTTCTCTACATCTGCATTTTAGTGGTATGTTCTAATTAAGCTTCTGCACCAACAACAACATGCTTATTTACTGTCTCTCGCATCCTTGTTTGTCTGCTGTTTGTATTTAACCTAGTACCATTATAAAGCATGCTGTAATTTCCCCTTTTTCTGTTAATGTATCATGACTTGTGGATCTTAAACCCCTACCCCAATGTGTTTAATGCTTGTGGTTGGTTTGAGGCATGACAACATTGGACATTGATGTGCATGACCCAAACCTGATCCCCTAGGATCATAACCTCCATGTTTCCTCTAGATGTTGTGTATTTTGATTGGTTTACAGACATGTCAGCACTTCCCATTGTTGTGCATGCCCAAAGCTAACCCATGCCTATGTACATGGGCCCTTGCAATGGATTCCTAACCCCTGACCCCTTTGTATGGAGTCATTAACTCTGTGAAATGCTAATGGATGTCTCCCTATCACCCTTTCCCCTCTCCTTTATTCCCTCAGTTTTTTTAAAAAAAACTCTGTTCCTGCACTTTCACTATCTTCTTAGAACTTATGGTGTGCCCCCTTTATGTGAGCCGTGCCTTCGGACCCATGATCTCCCTCTGAACTTGGACACATAAGGGCTAGCATTTCCACACTGCACTCATCTCTATTCTGGTTATGTAACTTGGGTGTGAGCACTGCCGGGGGTCCTCCTGAGACCCTTAGGGTACTTTAACAAATTCAAGTCTGAGAAAGGCTTTGGATTAATGGCATTTGAGGTGGTTTATTCCATAACTCAGAGAGGAAGTCAAGAATCAGGCTTCCTCTGGTTGTAACCTTTCTTTGTACTTTTCTGATGTAATTCATTACTTGGTCTGTAATAATTTTTGTAATAAACACTGGGGTTGGCTGTGAAAAGGGTTGGGAATTATGCATGCTTGAGGGTAGAAATCATGTCTATAGGATCTATTGTTTTAGATTATGCATGTTTGATTCTGCATTTTAGATATCATGTTATTAGGATCTAAATGGTAAAAATAAGATATCATTAAAATCAGTACCCCTTCGTAGAAATCATGTCTATAGGAACTAAAAATGGCCACAATAGAAATCATGTCTATAGGATCTGTTGTTTTAGATTATGCATGTTTAATTCTACATTTTAGATATCATGTTATTAGGATCTAAATGGTTAAAATCAGATATCATTAAAATCAGTACTCCTTCATAGAAATCGTGCCTATAGGAACTTAAAAATGGCCACAATAGGAATCATGTCTATAGGATCTGTTGTTTAAGATTATGCATGTTTAATTCTGCATTTTAGATACCATGTTATTAGGATCTAAATGGTTAAAATCAGATATCATTAAAATCAGTACCCCTTCGTAGAAATCATGCCTATAGGGATTCCCAAAGTAAGTAAAAAAAAAATGTGGTTCGTTTCTATTCACATTCAATGTTAGATATCATGTCCATAGGGTTTAAAATCAGCAATAGTAGATACCATCGCCTGCAGAATCTGAAACTAGTCCGTTTTAAAATCAGCTTATTGTGAATCAGTTTTAAATAATCTAATTTCCTTACTTAACGAGGTCTAGCAAGCATGCCTATAGGGTCTCAAATCATTCGCTTAAAAGTTGTTCTGCTTTGCCATACTTCTAAATCAGTAAGCAGATACTATGTTCCTAAAAGCTCACCCAAACACGTAGGCAAGCCTTAGGGTAACAACAATGAAATTGAATCCGCCTTTTGAAATTGCTACAACCAGCAGGCAGCCCTGATTAGGACTTCTTATCTGAGTTATGTATTAAGCTGGTCTGCTTCAACAATTGAACTCCCTTCGTCTTTAGAATTTTTAATCGGACCTTAAATGTATGTGCAAGTCATGCTATTTATGTGTTTGTTTGAGGAGGTATCCATGAGTCTTTACCTGTTTACGTGTTTCCCTTAACATGAAGTATTATTTGTTTTGTATGTCACCTTAGATTTTTACCTTTTGAAACCAAAATCAGCCTAATATCCGTCCCCTTTAGGAATAGTAGTCCTAAATTCCTCCGGGACTGATAGGAATGGGACGGGTAATAGCATGCAATTGCGATCGAGACCAATCCGTACTTTAATACCTTAACGGGGTGGGAAGGGTAGATATGGATATGATGACAAGTGCGCTAATACCACGTGTAGCCCCTCTTTTGAGGAGTGATTACCGGGTATTGCATTGATGTGATCCATATTTTTAATAAATCTAGGACCCCCTTTCCCTTTATTTGCAAACTTTTTTTTAAAACTTTCTTTTAATTGTTCTGTCCCTTATGTGTTTCAATCCCCCCTAATATTTGAGCCCATACTTGTCTATTTGCTAAAATTGCATAAATTCACAATTAACTATCTGGCCGGGAACCACACTAGTGGATCCTGAGGGGTGCCTAACACCTTCCCCTTAGGATAATTTCAAGCCCTTACCCTATCTCTGGTTATTCAAACAAAACATAGAATTGAACCCTATTGGTGCCCTAATGCACCTTAAATCATTAGGTCGCGACTCTTGAAATGCAAAACCCAGTTCCCAAAAGGAACGAGTTGCCCCATATCAAATGTCATGAACCCGATTTCGCGAGGAAAAGGGGGCGCGACAGCATGGCGACTCTGCTGGGGATATTTAGGCTTTTACCATTTCAGATTGTTATTGTGAATTTGTACCATCCCTTATGTGCAATTACTTGTTTAATTCCTTTAAGCGTTCAATTTCCTTTTCAATTGCAAAACTGACTTGTCTTCTTTGTTTCTTTCCTTTACTACTGCTTTAAATTATGAAACTGTTGTATTTACTTCTTTCTTAACGTGCAAATACGTGACAACATGCTTTTAATTATTGCATAATCATGCTCAACATAATATTCCACTCGTACCAAACAAATCCCATAGCAACGCTTATAATGAGTGGTTGCGCTCTTCCCGTATTATCACCCCCTAAATCCGGAAAAGGCATATTTACGGTAAAACCAGTCGATCAACGGTGTAGTCGACGGTTCCGTGCCTCTCCCCCTTGAGTTTTCCGCTCAAGGGTACCAGTCTAAAACCCCATAGAAACCTTACTCTATTTAAACTATGCATGCATCATGGTCAAACCTAACCGAGTCAGCTATGTTATCAGCATAATGACTCTTTATGATAGCCTTGTCCAAAGTCCACTGGGTTTCCCTAAACCAAAACGGACATCACCATGTTCTATGCATTCATTTGGATAACTAAATGCCTCATGCTAATTATTGGTATTAAATAGCCGAGTCCGGTGGGGGTAAGGGCCTAACCTTATTTGTCTTGCAGAAATCTGATGCACGAAGTCCCTAAATTCGGCATGGTGACCAACATCCACCCGAAACTGCTAAGCTGGTGGAAAGATCTTCACTCTGGTGATCAAACTCTCGTCCAGAAATATCTAGGAAATCTACCATCCCTCCTGGAGATTAAACCTGACAACATGAAAAGGATTGAAGACTGCCAAAATAATGAAGGAACCGAAGGCGGACATCTAGCAAGGGCTTACCTATTGCTGGGACTTCGCGAGCTGGGAAACCTGTTCGACGGAGCCAAGGATGTCGAATCTGGGAAGGTCCTTCGGGGACCAAGTAGATAGGAGTTTATCCTTTCGCTTTATAAAATGTAATAAGGCCAATGGCCATTAGTGACTTTTATTTCCTATTGTTTAGTGTCGATTTGGGATTCGACTTATTTTCTATCAATAAAATAAGGCATTTAGCATTTTGAGCTCTCCAAGTTAATTTGTCGCTAGGCCTACCTCGGGCACAAAGAGGTCCCCAAATTAGGACGCGATTTACATTCTCGCACTATGTGTTTAAATATTGCAACGCTTTTTATAAACCTCACTAACTTGTTACCTTTTTGTTTTTACTTTTTGTTTTATTATTCCCTTCCCCGAAGGTTAGTTCGTGCACTCTGGCAACATCATCCTATTCCACGAGATCCAGGGGCCCTCCACCCACTCCTCCTCTTAGTCCCGTCAAAAACAAGAACAAAGGGAAGATGGAAGATCTGAACAACGTCAGTAAGGAGAATTCAACTGAACGGGTAGAGGCCACTCATGGTCATGGTACGCAGGTTCCTAAGGAAAGTGCATCCCAACTTGAACAAAAGCTGCTGAAATTCCAAAAAGAACTTGATCAGGTCCGGAATCTGGCAAATCTGTCATTTTCCCTCACCACTCTAGATGTCAATTTCCCAAATGCTCAGAACCCTAAACCTCCACAAAATATCCCAAAGCAACAGAACCGTCCCACTCCTCACCGCCACTGCAACATCTGTCATACCTCAAATAACACCCCGTTACTCATCCCAGAACTACAAAACTCCACAAATGACCACTTCCACACCCACCATAATACCCCCATCTACGTGGAGACTATGACACACTCCACCCAACCAATCTCAGGCACACCCGAGTCTGATGATAAAACTTGCTCATCAGGAACCTGGCTGAAGAACTTAAGAAATTTACTAGCCGGATTTAAGGCGTTGAAGGAAGCTAGGGAATTGAGGGGCTGAACTATGAAGATCTTTGCATACAGCCCGATATCGAACTGCTAGAGGGGTACAAACCTCCGAAGTTCGAAATGTTAGAGGGTACAGGAGATCCAAGGGTCCATTTGAGAACGTACTGTGACAAGCTGGTTGGAGTAGGGAAAGACGAGAGAATCCGCATGAAGCTCTTCATGAGGAGCTTGAAAGGAGATGTTTTGTCTTGGTACATTAGCCAAGATCCGAAGAAGTGGTCGAACTGGGTAAGTATGGCGTCCGACTTTATGGACAGGTTTAGGTTCAACACGGAGAATGCGCCAGATGTGTTCTATATTCAGAATCTAAAGAAGAAGCCCACAAAAACATTTGACGAGTATGCTACTCGCTGGAGGTCCGAAGCTGCTAAGGTCAGACCTACCTTAGAGGAGGAACAAATGAACAAATTCTTTATCCGGGCTTAAGACCCACAATATTATGAAAGGCTGATGATGATTGAGAGCCACTAATTTTCTGACGTTATGAAGCTGGGTGAAAGGATTGAAGAGGACATCAAAAACGGTATTGTTACAAACTTCGAGGCCTTGCAAGCTACAAATAAGGCGTTACAGTCCGGGGGTGTGTCCAAGAAAAGGGACGTAGGAGCCGTTATGGTTGCACAAAGAACAAAATCTCCCATCAAATACCAAACCTACCCAATGCCTCTATCACATATCATCCCACACCGAACTACCAAGCACCCTCACCCTCTTACCAAACTCCACCATCCACTTATCAGTCACCTCCACCCCCCACATATCAGCCTACCTCGCCTAGATATTCCCAACCCGCACAGGTATACCAAGCCTACAATGCCCAACCATCTCGTTACCAATCACCCCCCACCCGCTAAAACTTTCCTAAGCCCCGACCTAACTTTGATCGGAGGCCCCCAAAACAATACACAGCCATTGCCGAACCCATTGATCAGCTATATGAGAGACTCAAAACCGCCGGTTATGTCACCCCTATCCCTGCTTCAACCCCTGAGAACCCTTCTCAATGGGTTAACCCAAACAAATCCTGTGCATACCATTTCGGCATGAAGGGACACACCATCGACGAATGTCGTTCTTTGAAGGACAAGATCCAGGCTTTAATTGACAACAAAATCATTGTGGCAAAGGAACCCGCTCCGAATGTCCGCAATAACCCCCTACTAGACCATAAGGGTGGAGGCTTTCACATGATTGAAATGGAGGATGTTTGGGATCCCGAGGGATCCATAGGGTTGATCGCAGAAGGAGATGATCAAAAGAAGCCAACAGTTACTCTTAACCCCATCATGGTCCAAATTCAACCATCCGAGGTCACTGAGGTAGACGTGTCTATCCCGCTTGAGTTTGAGGCAGCACCATCAGCCAAAGCACTGGCACTGTTTAAGGTTATAGTTTTACCACCCAAAGAACATGTCCCGTTTGAAGTAAAGGTAGCCGCACCAATTCCGGTGGCGATGACCACCGTGCCGTCATTCCATATAAAATCTATCCTTTGGGATTATACGGCCGAGGCTAGGAGGAAAGGCAAAGTTAGGTTCGAAGAGACTATTGCAGCACAGGGTATGACAAGTACTGGAAGAGTCTATACTCCGGAGAACATAGCTGAGTCAAGTAAGCAAGCTTCCAACCGGCCCCTTATTATTGAAACGGGTCCAGATGATCTTTGGAGGAAGATACAAGCCAAGGAGTATTCGGTCATTGACCAGCTAAACAAAACACCAGCGCAGATATCTATCCTCTCTTTGTTGCAGAACTCCAAGACACACAAAAATGCTCTATTGAAGGTGCTGAGTGAGGCATACGTGTTGAGTAACATAACTAGCGGAGAAATGGCCAATATGGTGGGACAAGTGTTAGAAAGCCACAAAATCACTTTCTATGAGGACGAGCTACCGCCTGAAGGGCTGGGTCATAATAAAGCATAGCATATCACCGTGCAATGTGAAGACTACTTCATCACTAGGATCCTGATTGATGGGGGATCCAGCCTTAATATATGTCCATTGATAACACTCAAGAAGCTGGGTAAAGGACTGCACAAGTTAAAAGAAGGAGCAATCAATGTGAAAGCTTTTGATGGATCCCAGAGGTCCACCATCGGTGAATCAGCCTGTGTCTTCAAATGGGACCAACTTGGTTCGAGGTTGACTTTCAAGTGATAGATGTGCGAGCATCCTACAACCTGCTGTTAGGACGCCCTTGGATTCATTCTGCGTGGGCTGTGGCTTCGACACTGCATCAGGCCATGAAATTCTAATGGAATCACTAGGAAGTGATCATTCACGGTGATGGCAGCAATCCTATATACAGTCGTCAGACCATTCCAGCAATAAGGGGAACAAGAAAGTTAGGTGGGGAGACATACCACCACATCGAGTGAGTCAATGCTGACAAAGATAAATGGTGGGACAACAAGATCGAGAGTATATTGAACTGGAATGGGTACGAACCTGGCAAGTGGCTTGGCAAGAACCTCCAGGGGATCGCTAAACCCATAAAGCTCAAGAAGCACGGCACAACTTTCGGTCTGGGATACGAGTACACTTGGGAAGAATTTAACAACTGGTCGCCACCATGGCGCGGTCCTTACTATCCACTGGAACAGCCAATACTGCCTTTGGAGTAGACTTTCCAACAGGCTGACATTGCTTATGGGACAGACGAAGATGAGGCACTTGCTGCGGTGAAGAACTTGTTCTTAGAAGACAATGACATGGACTGCTGTGTTGTTTTCGAGGAGGATGGGGAGGAAGGTCCTTCCATACATGCTGTGAGTAGAGGAGCATACCTCAACAATTGGACCATCAGGACCACCAGAGCCCGGCGACCCTCGGGGTACCAAGGCTAAACAAGCATCATGCACTGTTTTATTTTACTAGATGATTTTTCTTTTCGCATTTTTCGTTTCCCGCAAATAAGATCTTCAATGTTCGAAACAATTATGAAATTTATCAAAGCATTTCGGTTTTTCTTATGAATCGACACTCATTATTATTTTTCTCTCATTACATTACCTATACAACATTACTATTACTTATCTTGATGAACCAATTATTATGATATGCAATGAGACGACGCAACAAACAGACATTGATTCAGAAGAAGATGACATACCAGAGGAGATTGTTAAAGAAGTTGAGAACTTTAAAAATCGACCTAAGTCCAACCTGGATGAGACAGAAATTGTTAACCTGGGAGATGCAGAGAATGTCAAGGAAACGCGGATCAGCGTTCACTTATCGCCGTCAGAGAAGAAGGATTACACAGAATTTCTGAGGGAATATGAGGACATATTCGCATGGTCATATGATGACATGACTGGTCTAAGTACATCTATTGTGGCCCATAAATTGCCAACCGACCCGACATGTCCGCCGATAAGGCAGAATCGCAGGAAGTTCAAGCCTGACATCTCTCGCATCCTTGTTTGTCTGTTGTTTGTATTTAACCTAGTACCATTATAAAGCATGCTGTAATTTCCCCTTTTTCTGTTAATGTATCATAACTTGTGGATCCTAAACCCCTACCCCAATGTGTTTGATACTTGTGGTTGGTTTGGGGCATGACAATATTGGACATTGCTGTGCATGACCCAACCCTGATCCCACGGGATCATAACCTCCATGTTTCCTCTAGATGTTGTGTATTCTGAGTGGTTTACAGGCATGTCAGCACTTCCCATTGCTGTGCATGCCCAAAGCTAACTCATGCCTAAGTACATGGGCTCCTTGCAATGGATTCCCAACCCCTAACCCCTTTGTATGGAGTCATTAACTCTATGAAATGCTAATAGTTGTCTCCCTATCACCCTTTCCCCTCTCCTTTATTCCCTCAGTTTTTTTTTTTAAAAAAAACTCTGTTCCTGCACTTTCACTATCTTCTTAGAACTTAAGGTCTGCCCCCTTTATGTGATCCTTGCCATGGGACCCATGAGCTCTCTCTAAACTTGGACACATAAGGGCTAGCATTCCACACTGCACTCATCTCTATTTTGGTTATGTAACTTGGGTGTGAGCACTGCTCAGGGTCCTCTTGAGACCCTTAGGGAACTTTGACAATTCAAGTCTGAGAAAGGCTTTGGATCAATGGCATTTGAGGTGGTTTATTCCATAACTCAGAGAGGAAGTCAAGAATCAGGCTTCCTCCGGTTGTAACCTTTCTTTGTACTTTTTTGATGTAATTCATTATTGGGTCTGTAATAATTTCTGTAATAAACACTTGGTTGGCTAGTTAAAAGGGTTGGGAATTATGCATGCTTGAGGGTAGAAATCATGTCTATAGGATCTGTTGTTTTAGATTATGCATGTTTAATTCTGCATTTTAGATATCATGTTATTAGGATCTAAATGGTTAAAATCAGATATCATTAAAATCAGTATGCCTTCGTAGAAATCATGCATACAGGAACTAAAATGGCCACAATAGAAATCATGTCTATAGGATCTGTTGTTTTAGATTATGCATGTTTAATTCTGCATTTTAGATATCATGTTATTAGGATCTAAATGGTTAAAATCAGATATCATTAAAATCAGTACTCCTTCGTAGAAATCATGCCTATAGGAACTAAAAAATGGCCACAATAGAAATCATGTCTATAGGATTTGTTGTTTTAGATTATGCATGTTTAATTCTGCATTTTAGATACCATGTTATTAGGATCTAAATGGTTAAAATCAGATATCATTAAAATCAGTACCCCTTCGTAGAAATCATGCCTATAGGGATTCCCAGAGTAAGTAAAAAAATTTGGTTCGTTTCTATTCACATTCAATGTTAGATATCATGTCCATAGGGTTTAATATCAGCAATTGTAGATACCATCGCCTGGAGAATCTGAAACTAGTCCGTTTTAAAATCAGCTTATTCTGTATCAGTTTTAAATAATCTAATTTCCTTACTTAACGAGGTCAAGCAAGCATGCCTATAGGGCCTCAAACCATTCGTTTAAAAGTTGTTCTGCTTCGCCACATTTCTAAATCAGTAAGTAGATACAATGTTCCTAAAAGCTCACCCAGACACGTAGGCAAGCCTTAGGGTAATAACAATGAAATTGAATCCGCCTTTTTAAATTGCTACAACTAGCAGGCAGGCCTGATTCGGACTTCTTATCTGAGTTATGTATTAAGCTGTTCTGCTTCAACAATTGAACTCCCTTCGTCTTTAGTATTTTTAATCGGACCTTAAAGGTATGTGCAAGTCATGCTATTTATGTGTTTGTTTGAGGAGGTATCGATGAGCTTTTACTTGTTTCCCTTAACATACAGTATTATTTATTTTGTATGTCGCCTTAGATTTTTACCTTTTGAAACCAAAATCAGCCTAATATCCCTCCCATTTGGGAATAGTGGTCCTAAAATCCTCCGGGACTAATAGGAATGGGACGGGTAATAGCATGCAATAGCGATCGAGACCAATCCGCGCTTTAATACCTTAACGGGGTGGGAAGGGTAGATATGGATGTGATGACCGGTGTGCTAATACCACGTGTAGCCCCTCTTTTGAGGAGTGATTACCAGGTATTGCATTGATGTGATCCATATTTTTAATAAACCTAGGACCCCCTTTCCCTTTATTTGCAAACTTCTTTTAAAATGTTCTTTTAATTGTTCTGTCCCTTATGTGTTTAAATCCCCCCTAATATTTGAGCCCATACTTGTCTATTTGCTAAAATTGCATAAATTCACTATCAATTGTCTGGCCGGGAACCACACTAGTGGATCCTGAGGGGTGCCTAACACCTTCCCCTTAGGATAATTTCAAGCCCTTACCCTATCTTTAGTTATTCAAACAAAACATAAAAATTAAACCCTATTGGTGTCCTAATGCACCTTAAATCATTAGGTGGCGACTCTTCAAATGCAAAACCCAGTTCCCAAATGTAACGAGTTGTCCCATACCAAATGTCATGAACCCGATTTCGCGAGAAAAAGGGGGCGCGACACTTATCAATGCAAGAGGTAATTTTTCTAGGTGCGGATACCTAGTTTCGACATCTCCCCGGGTCCGACTTACATAATAAATAGGGAATTGCGTACCTTGTTCTTCTCAAACGAGCACACCACTTACCGCTACCACGAATACGGCCAGGTACAAATACAACATTTCATCCTCCTTTGGGGTGTGGAGTAAAGGTGGGCTTGTCAGATATCGCTTCAACTCCTCTATGGCACGTTGGCATTCCGGGGTCCATTCGAAGCTATTTTACTTTTTGAGTAAGGAGAAGAAATGATGACTCCTATCTGATGACCTCGATATGAATCGACCCAAGGCTGCTATCCGCCTGGTCAGACGTCACACGTCCTCCACATTGTTTACCATCATGATTTTATCGATGGCTTTGATTTTGTCGGGGTTGATCTGAATCCCCCCGTTTGACACCATGAAGCCTAAGAATTTTCCCGAACCCACTTCGAAGGCAAATTTCTTGGGATTGAGTTTCATTTTGTAGCTTCTGAGGATGTCGAATGTCTCCTGCTAAGGAGTCAATTGGTCCTTTGCACACAGGGACTTAGCTAGCATATCATCAATGTAAAATTCCATGGATTAGCCTATTTGATGTTCGAACATCTTATTAACTAGGCGTTGGTACATGGCTCCTGCATTTTTTAGCCCGAAGGGCATCACATTGTAGCAGTACGTACCGTACTTCGTGATGAACGAAATTTTTTCCCTATCCGCGAGGTTCATCTGAATTTGATTATACCCCGAGTAGGCATCGAGAAAGGTGAGGATCTCGTGGCCGGCCGTGGCATCAATCAAGCGATTGATGTTGGTCAACGGGAATGAATCTTTGGGGCACGCACTATTTAAGTCTGTATAATCCACGCACATTCTTAACTTATTCCCCTTTTTGGGAACTACCACTACATTGGCCAACCATTCGGAATATTTTACCTCCCTAATAGACCCTATTTTGAGGAGTTTTGTCACCTCGTCCTTGATGAATGCGTGTTTTACCTCGGACTGAGGTCTCCTTTTTTACTTCACCGGTTTGAACCTGGGGTCGACACTTAGTCGATGGGTGGTAAGTTCCAACGGGATCCCTATCATATCAAAATGGGACAAAGCAAAGCAATCGATGTTATTAATAAGAAATTGAATGAGTTTTTTCCTGAGTTCGGGGATTAATCCCGTTCCCAGGTATACCTTCCGATCTGGGAGGTGCTTGATCAAAACAACTTGCTCCAGTTCTTCAGTTGTTGATTTTGTTGAATCCGGTTCTTCGGGGGCAGCGAAGGTTCGGCGAGCGGGGAAGTCTTCTTCATCGTCCTTGGGTGTCTGTTTGCCCTCTGGCTCCTCCGAGGCGGAGGGTATGGAAGTTGGTGCCTCCCCGTGAACCGCGAACATCTCCTTCGCCACATGCTGTTTTCCGTATACCGTTTTATACAGTCTTTTGTCGGAAACTTCATCATCTGATGAAGATTTGACGGTACTACCCTCATGTTATGTATCCATGGCCTTCCTAGCAATGCATTGTACCTCATGTCACCTTCGATGACATGAAATTTGGTATTTCGAACTATACCGGACACATTGATCGAGAGGGTGATATCCTACTTCGTTGCTTCGCCGGCCATGTTGAAGTCGTTAAGGACTCGGGAGGTAGGTGTGATTTGATCGAGCAGTCCGAGCTATTCTACCACCTTCGACCTGATTACGTTGGCCGAGCTACCTGGATCCACGAGTACACGTTTAATTTTAATGTTATTCAAGAGAAATGAAATTACCAGCGCATCGAAGTCCTCTTCACTGAATGCAAGGATGTCCTTGGGCATGCGGCCCCGATTTTGCCCTTCTGTTGCAGCGGAAACTTTTATCCGCTTGATCATGGGTCCTTGAGTAACGTCGGTCCCCCCTAATGATCATATGAATGACGTGCTGAGGTTTTCCCGTTCCATTTCTCCTGTCTGCCTCTCTTTCCTCCCGGGCTGGAGTTTTCCGAGCTTCCTGTTGGTTTTCTTGGCGTATACTCCCGTTAGTGTGGGAGCTTATATCGACGTGTTTGGCGTTGTGTGAGCCCATACCCATGGGGATAGGCTCTGGTGCGTCCTCAGTGTCCCACAGTGGTGCACCGGCGCCTGAAACAGCTACACCATACTCTCTATGGTCCTCAGGACCGTAGTTTTCATGTGCATTCACTGAGTTATACATTTTGACCTGAAATCAAAGATTCTTGGAAAAGAAAAACTGTGAAGAATAACTTGCATTTTTCAGTAAACCAGCACTAAAACAATCACTATTATTTTTAGCCCCACGGTGGGCGCCAAACTGTTTACCTTGAAAATGATAATTATAATTAAATTTGATTTTGTGGTTCTAAAAATATGTGATTTATTTTAATGCTAGTTGTTAAGCGATAGATGCTAAGTGTGAGTCAGGAAAATGAGATAAAAGCTTGAGGGCAGTATGTTATGTAAACCGATTGGCTGCGAATCGGGGCCTTGAGCTGGCCTACGCTGGGCCTCGAGGTCGAGCTAAAGTGACAAACTGGGGATGGTCGATGAAGAACTAACAGTTCTAAGGACCTTGATGATGACTCTTTACGATCAATGATGAGTAATAAATGAAGAACAATCAATAAAAAAAATGTAAGCAATAAAATAAAAGGATAGACAGTAGAATAGGTTTAAGTTCAAGAGTAGAGAATGTTCTTGTTCTTGTATTGAATATCATGTGTGTAAGAAATAACAAGGGTCCCCATTATATAGGAGGGGGAATCCCAACATGGTACATGTATAATTATTACAAAGAAACGTAGCTGGTACAGTTCTTAACGGTCTGGTACAGACTTGTACTATTCTTGAAGGCGTTGTCAGCTTTGACCACCTGCCCAGGGAATTTTCCGCTTGTCCATGATAGCCACCAATTTGCGCTGCCGCGAGATCGAGCATAGAGAACCCTCGGGGTCGAACCTCGAGCTATGCGTCAAGCCTTCTGGAGATGGGCTATGGAGTGTCACAATAATCATAAAATCGGACTTTTCGATTTTAGCTGTATACAAATGAATTTATTGTTAATAAGATGCAGCCGTATAGAAAAGTTGAGCTCATACTTTACCATGTGAGGGCATACAAAGGGTCATGGAACATTGCTTTGTTAAAATATTGAAGTACACTTTCCAGCTGCTGGCATTCATCATAATGCTTCAGTTTTAATGTATTGCATAGTTTTAAGCATTCAACTTTTTTCTTAATGTATTTCCTTACCCTTTTTTCTTTCCACTTACTTTTCTAGTGTTTTCTGAGTAGTATCTTAACAAGTACGTTAGTAAGTTTGATCTCATAACTTAACAATCAGGCGTCAAGAAATCAGACTTAAACACGAGAATTTAATCGACACATAATTAAATGTTATAGCAGAAAGATCTGCTAATCCGTTAGTGACAAAAGAAATAATCAATCTACCTTTTAATAAAATGAAATCTGCTCAAAAGAAAGGACAAAATTAAACTGATATGAGCTATTCCTATCAAATGTTTTACTGTCGACGTCGATCCCAATAGCTTCACCAGCAGTTTTTGATCTCTCGGCTACATATCAAGCCCATATATAATATTTAGGTTAATATTAGCAAGAACAACAATTTAAAATATCAAAATTAAGTGCATGGAATCGAAATACCAAACAAAGCAGCAAACGTTTAAAGAAATACAGAACTAATGGAACAGAAAAATAACAAAAAAGTACTCAAAAATAAAAGAAAGAAGAACTGAAACCATTAGAACATTAACGTTTTGTAATAATAGCAATCGTCATTCTGTTTTTATTTTTCCAATAATAGATTACTATTTTGGATGTTATATATTTAATTGACTGAATGAATCATTGATTATCGGACTGAGGGAAAAAAATTAGAACAGAATTGGGGAAAATTGCTTTATGCATGAACCCTAATAAAGAGAAAAAGAACTCTTCGTACTAAACATGAACCCTAATCGCTACATTACCTGAAGATTATTGAAGTTGCTAAATGAATTTCATGTACTTTTTCTGATTTGAATCTCGATTCTTCTACCCGGAGAAACAGATTGGGAGAAATATAAGAATCTAAAGTAAAAAAATTGGGAGTTCGTTGCCTATTTAGGGAAACAGATCGCTTCTATTTCAATTTTTGATAAAACTGTAAATGTTTCCGGAATATGTTTAGAGAAGGAAGCAAAGGCAACTTGTTTCCAGCGTTATTAGAGGGGAATGAATCTGCCTCAGCTGCAATTGTTTGGGGATAAGCGTGAGTTTTACATTCTAGTAGCCTTCAAGAAGAATGAATCTGGAGGGAAATAGAAATTGGGAGAAAGAGATAGGAGACCTATGGAGGGAAGGAATTGGGGGAATTCTTGAGGGAGTCTCAAAATGTGAGGGGGAAACACTAAAACTTATTGGGGGAATAGTACTAATTATTGTGATTAAACAATTACGGTGGTTCTAACCGCCGTTATAAAAAAAATCAATCCGGCGGCTGGTAAAATGCCATTTTTAATTAGATTTTGTTGTGGTTATTTGGAACCGTCGTAATATAACCACCACAATAATTCCGATTTTTTGTAGTGAATAGCAGCGTTATTGCTTCGAGTATTTCATACGAATTGTTCCCTATTTCGACCTCGCTATTACGTGTTTCACCGCAATTGGCGTGTGTTAGAAAAATTATCAAGAGAATCGGTTCAGGAATGTTAAGTCTATACCTTCTTACTTTTTGGCATGATCCATACGATACGAATGAAATGAGCAAATGCACAACTTTAATAAATGGATCTATTCATAGAAGTATTAGAGGTGCCTATGTTCTTGAATTCCCATATGTCTTTTTATTACATCTTATGTTCAGGGGTTTTAGAAAAATACCTGAGTTGAAAAAAGTTTATTTCATGATATTACTCGAAGGCATAATGGTCTTACGACATTCCAAGAAATTTTATTGAAGTACTTCTCATGTATTGCATTCATTTATACATGTACATTGATCCATGACGAGATTGCGTTATATACTCGTATATATGTATATATATGTATATGGGATATAGGAAAAGGTTACGACGTTATATACGCACCACCACCTGATCAGCTGGTATATATTGAAGATTTTGCCCACAGTGCCCGAGATGATATGATGGGATGCCCTCAGAGGCTTGATGATGTTATGTACATCTATACACATGCATGAAATGACATTTATACATACATGCATGACATTATAAATGTTTCAGGATTTACAAAGTGATTTATACATACATGCAGTACATTTATCTGTTATGTATTGATATTTATGCCTTACATACTAAGTATATTATTCGAACTAATGCCCTATTTCCCGAGGCTTGCGTTTCATGCCCGCAAGTGCAGGTAGACAGGTGACGGTCCCCCTTCTTAGGATCCTGGATCTGCGAGAGCTGGTGTGCTCCATTTGACCCGGAGCTACTTTGCTTTTAAGTACGATATGTTTGTATACACATATGGGTATGACGGGGCCTAGTCCAGTCCTTGTACAGATGTATATTCTTTTAGAGGTCTGTAGACAGTCATGTATAGTTGGGTAGTATGTGGCCTTGTCGGCTTCCAGATTTGGATATATACTTGTTTATAGCAGCCTTAGCGACTTGAACTACGTATTTCGCATAAGTATGTATATATGTCTTTTGGATAAGTTTCCCTCACGCATGTTATTCACATAATTCAGCAGATGTTATTTATATCTTAGGCGCATGCTTAAGGGTGTTCGACAGGTACGACTCGGGCACTCGTCATGGCCCATCGGTTTGGGTCGTGACAATAGTTCTAATGGCCTATCTCAGGGTCTTCCCCGAAGGTGTGATTAGAACTATTTGGAGACTAGACCCTTGTATGTTAGAAACTCCATCGGTAAACAAGGTCAAGACTCCCGGCGTCATTCCCAACACTATCACTACTTCCTTAGCTGTCAAAGGAATTAATCCCAGACAAAAATCGGCCACCAAATAAGCCGAAACTTGTGACTTAATTGCAGTCCTCGGTTTATAATCAATGTCGAATTCACTAACTTCGACTGCCCATTTAGCCAGCCCGAGAATTCAGGCTTGTGGAGGACTTTCCTTAAGGAAAAAGTTATCACCACGGCTATCAGGTGACATTGAAAATAAGGCATAAGCTTTCGAGAGGCAACTACGAGATCTATGGACACCTTTACAAGGTGAGGATAACGAGTCTCCGCTCCTGACAACATCTTTGTATATGGATAAAATTGGAGAGCCCGATTTCACTATCATTATGTCCCTCCACAACTTCTCATCGAAGGCTCGAGGGGACAGTTCGGGGTTTCAACCTCAAAGGTTCTTTATGTCCGACTTCGGGGCAGCACAAGTCGTTGGTTATCATGGGTAAACGGGAAGCTCCCTAGGCACGTGGTCCAAACTGACAACATCTATAAGAATAGTACCAGTCTGTACCAGACTGCTAGGTAGTTGTGCCTGGTACATTTCTTTGTAATAAATGCATATGTACTATGTTTGGTTTCACCCTCATATATAAAGGGGACCCCCATCACGTTGTAACGGGAGAGGAAGACACATTACACATTACATACAACCTTCAATTCAAGAACATTCTCTGCTCTCTAACTTAAACATACTCTCTATTTGGTTCTATTGCCTATATTCATTTCCTTACTTGCATTTATGACATTTCATTAATTCTTCTTCATTTATTGTTCATTATTGATCATAAAGAGCCGCCATCAGAGCTCTAATAATTGTTAGTCCTTCATTGACTGCCCGTAGCTAAGCATCCAACTCGATCTCGAGGCCCCAATTTCCAGTCATTCGGTTTGGTTATTATACTATCTTCAAGCTTTTATCTTGTCTTCTACTCTCTCACTTAGAATCTATTGCCTAACAACTAGCACAAAAATATATCATGTATTTTTAGAACCACAAAATCAAATCTAATTGTTATTACCATTTTCAAGGTAAGCAGTTTGGCACCCACCGTGGGGCTAAAAATAATAGTGATTGTTTTCTTGCTGGTTTACTACATAACGCAAGCTATCTTTCACACATTTTCTTGTCCAAGAATCTTTTATTTCAGGTCAAAATGTCTAACTCAGTGAATGCGTACGAAAACCACGGTGTTGAAGACCATGGAGAGAATGGTGTAGCTGTTCCAGGTATTGGTGTACCACCACGAAACCCTGAGGGCGCACCAGAGCCAACCCCCGCGGATGTGGTCTCACGTTATGCTCAACACGTCGATATGAGATCCCACACTAATAGGAGTGTACGCCAAGGAGGCCCACAAGAAGCTCAGAAAACCCCAGCTCGGGAGGAACAAGAGGTTAGCCTTCACGTTATTTTTTAAATGTTACAGGCACAACAGCTGGCAATTGCTCAACTCCAAAGCCATGATGTGGTATCACAACCTAGCTCCGAATTCAATAGACTCATTTGCAATGCTGGCAGATTCCTTCATAAAGGCACATGTCGGTGACATCAAGGTGGCTACAAGGAAATCCGACGTCTTCAAAATCAAGCAAAGAGAAAACGAGATGCTGCGGGCGTTTGTATCCCACTTTCAAATAGAGCGAATGGAATTACCACCTGTCTCCGATGACTAGCAAGTGCAGGCTTTCACCCAAGGCTTGAACGAACGAAGCTCGGTAGCTTCGAAGCAGCTGAAGCAGATCTTAGTTGAATATCCCGCTGTAACTTGGTCGGATGTCCACAACCAATATCAATCAAAGATTAGGGTTGAGGATGAGCAACTAGGATCCCCCGCGGCCTCGGTATATCCTAGCAGGATTCCGGCAAAGGAGCCAAGGCCAAACAAAGAAAGATACCAACCATACACTGAAGATAAAAGAAACGCCCCAAGGCACAACATACCCCAAAATAATCGTAGTATGGATCGAGGTCAGAATCCTCGAGGACTCGTGAGCAGAGCTGGATTCGACAGGCACACAGGGCCGATGAAGGCACCACGCTTGTTGGAATACAACTTCAACGTTGCTGTTTTAGACATCTTATCTACCATCGGCAAAATCAGAGACACCAGGTGGCCAAGACCTGTATTATGAGATCCTTCGCAAAGGAACCCCAACTTAGTGTATGAATTTCACGGCACACACAGTCATAGAACCGAAGAATGCAGACAGCTCCGAGAAGAAGTAGCCCGACTACTCAGCAAAGGGCACCTCCTAGAGTTCATTAGCGATCTCGCCAAAAACCAATATCGAGAAAGAGAAGCAAACAGGAAAAATGAAACATAAGAACCACAACATGTCATTCACATGATTGTCGGGGGAGTCGACATCCCACAAGAACCCATTGTCAAACGAACAAAAACATCCATCACCAGGGGAAGGCGAACTCGAGGTTACATACCTGAGAACGCTCTCACATTAAGCGAAGAGGACAACGAGACCCTGTCTCAGCCTCACAATGATGCATTGGTCATTTCTTTTCTTGTGAACACATTTCAAATTAAACGTGTACTTGTGGATCCAGGTAGCTCGGGCAACATTATCAAGTCAAGGGTGGTGGAGCAGCTCGGACTGCTCGACCAGAACGTGCCTGCCTCTCGAGTCCTCAACATATTCAACATGGCGAGCGAGACAACAAGAGGGGAAATCACCCTCCCGACCAACGTGGCCGGCACAACTCAAAATGCCAAGTTTCATGTCATTAAAGGAGACATAGATACAATGCCTTACTCGGAAGGCCATGAATACACTGCATGAGAGCAGTACCATCAACCCTTCATCAAATGATGAAATTTCCAACAGAGGATGGAATAAAAATGGTATACGGAGAGTAGCATGCAGCAAGAGAGATGTTAGCGGTGCACGATGTGGCACCGGTATCGACACCTTCAGTATCGAAGATGTAGCCAAATATTGGGGGGCGTCCCCCCGAGAGATCACCTTCTCGAAGAAGCCAAAACGATTAGCAAACAGCAAAGTAGCAATCACAAGCTACATCCTCGGTTGCACCCAAGTAAACGAACAAGGAACCGTACCACGTCCCCGGGGTAAGTGATTGAAGCATATCGAGGCTCGAAAAGCCATCACAACTAAGGTATAACGCCCTCGCTTTTTTATTTTTCTTCTTACACTAACTTGTGTACAGGCGTCCAGTTAGAAGAATCAAAGTACCATCCAGCTTGAAGACATTAGGTTTTAAAGCATGCGTTGCACTTTTTTCCTTCAATCGAATTTCATCCCAAGAAGGGTTTTACCGACAAGGTTTTTTAACGAGGCAACATATAAATGCTACCTAAGGAAAACTCAACAAGTATTTGAGGCATCTCTTCGATCAACCTCAAATACTGGGGGGGCATCCCCCCCGGGAGATCATCTCCCCAGAGAAATCAAGACGAGCCAAAGAGGGTATCAATAGGAAAATGATGTATCGGGCCAAACGGTCGAAAAAATCGTGTCTGCATAGAACAATCAAACCCTCAGAGGCAAAAACTATGTATACTTGTACCAAGTAATCAATGGAATACCTTATACCATCAAAATACCTTGCGCTTCAAAGAAATTTACTATTTTTACAAGAAACGACTCTAGAGCCAGAAATTTCCCGTACACTCGGGGATTGACATCAAAAACTCGAAGTCATAAGACCTCCGGGCCGAAAACTTCGAGCTCATAAGCCCTCAATAAAGCAACATCAAAATATACAAAGAACGGCTCCAGAGCCAAATACCCTCAGCATCTCGGGGACTGTCGTCGACGGTCACCCCATCGAGGTATCAAGAACCCGAGGCCATAAGACCCCATACGGGCGACCTCGAGCCCGAAAGCTGTCCATGTGGCAATATCAGAAAATATAAGACCTCGATGAGCCGTTACCAGCAGTGTAAGACCTCCATAAGGCAATACCAAATCTGTATGACCTCGAGCTAGGCATGAATTAAACTTGAACCAAGTGACCTATCTATAAGACCTCAAGCCAGGCATGAATCATACTTGTACCAAGTAACCTGTCTGTAAGACCTCAAGCTAGGCATGAATCATACTTGTGCCAAGTAACCTATCTGTAAGACCTCAAGTAAGGCATGTTCGAATTTATAAGACCTTACAAAAGGCATAATCCCGATCTTAAAGTTAAGGCTATATATTCGAACTTGAAAGACCCCTAAAAAGGCATACCCTCGATATAGACGCCGAAGCTACTTCACTCGGGGACTAAAAGGCTACGGCCAAATACAATAACTACGGTTACAAGGATGTACTAGCCAAACTAAACACGACTCGGGGACGCCCGACCGTCGCTATGAAATCATAAGCCTTCAATTACTTCGAAAAGAACCGGTTAATCAGGCTACCCACGGCATAAGCAAAAGAGCTTCGATCATATAAGCTCCAAATAATAGGCTTCGAAATAATTCAGCCATCGAGCGAAACCCCCCGAGGTGCTCATTTATCGCTACATAACGGCTCGCAATCGAGGCTCTTATCAATCCGTCGAAGAGCCGGGCGAACACAAAAACATCAAAAAGTCTTTAACGAGGGAAAATAAAGCCTATATTAGAGGTCGTACCGACCCAATTCGTAAGGGCCAATGCCTCCAGCCCATATTTGAGGTCGTACCAACCCAATGCGTAAGAGCCAATGCCGCCAACCCATATTAGAGGTCGTACCGACCCAATGCGTAAGAGCCTAAGGGCCGGCTTGAAAACTTGAAGTTCAATGAGCTCGAGTCAAAATCCGACTCGCAGACCAAGCCCGAAACAGTTAATTATAAAATGCCTAAGGGCAAATATGTAAGAGCCACTGTCGCCAGCCTAAATTAAAAGGTCGTACCGACCCAACGCGTAAGAGCCACTGTCGCCAGCTTAAACCAAAGGTCGTACCGACCTAAATGCGTAGGAGCCCTTGTCACCAGCTTAGATCAGAGGTCGTACCGACCAAATGCACAAAAGCCTATGGGCCAGCCTAACGAGCCTCAGAGCCAAATTTTACACCTGAGGCTCATTACTCGAAGTCCAGTTCACCTGGATAATCATCGACCAACGGATAAAAGAAAGACATACGCAAGCTAACAGAAATTCATGGAAGGAGAAAACCGAAAGGTTTCTCTACATAAACACACGTATGAAACAATGCAAGGCTACATTTACAATGTTCTCTACGAACAATGTACAAAGAATCAAAAAGGAAAAGCCTAGCCTAATTTCCCCTCGGGGACTGCGGCCCCGTTGGCCTCTTCTCCATTATCTTCGTCATAAGATACGAGGAATTTGGCATCGTATTCATCTGCCTTGGCCTACGTTATCTCTTCCGAGAGATCGAAGCCCCTAGCGTCAATCTCTTCTAAGGTTTCCCTCCGAGATCTACACCAGGCATATTCATTGCTTCTGCTCTCTCGATCTGAAGCCCCTCTAAGCTAAGCCCGATCTTCGGCGGCGTCTTTTAATTAGACGACCACTTTCTTATCGGCCCTAGCCTGAATCCCTCCAGTTTTAGCCAGGGCGCCCACGACCTCGGCCTTTATCTCCACAAGGTCGGACTCGAGCCTTGCTATCCTGCTCGTCTGAACCGAGCTGTTCCCATAGGCGTTCCAGAGTTGCGCCTCGAGGGCAGAAACCTTGGCCAAAGCATTCTTCATGGCCGGAACATGGGCATTTATCTGAGCCCTTAGCCCGTTACACTTATACCTGGCCTGGCCAACCTTGCTCAAAGGCGTTTCAGATCTTCTGTCTTGCCCTACAACTGAAATATCAGAACATTAATCTCTGAGGATAGAAGAAAAATCTTGCATTCTTTCAGAGCGAAGGTTACCTATTTCTCAAGGTGGCTTTAGTAGTTGAGACTCCGATTCGCCTCGTACCGCAGGTATACCAACTCATCTTCCCTTTTATCACAAAAAGCCTGAGTGATTTCTCCCCATCCAAGGCTCTCCTCAACACAGATTCATGGCGGAGCAGCTTGGACTTGAGCTTACCAAAGGCCTACGAAAAAGAAGCTCAATAGGAAAAAAAAAGTGCAAAACTGAAAAACCAAAACAGTAGATCAAAACTCACTATAGAACTGAGCCTCTAAGCCTCCTCAAAGGTTGAGCGCACATCTACTGGCCTTGTCCATCGACCCCAGTAGAACCATTCCCGATGGGAATACGATCACACGACATCCCGCCTAGCTTAGGCGGCCCCTGGCCTTGAACATCCCTCGAAGTACCTACGACAGGAGATGAAGACAACGACAGAACACCTGTATCCCTCGAAGTACCTTCGACGGGAACAGAAGGCGGCGGTAGAAGGGGAACCATATGTTCGGGGCTGAAAGCCCCGAGTGACGTAGGCTCAGCCGATACATCTTCTTTGAGCCTCCGGGCAGGGCTTGCCTCACTATGAGCACCCTAGTCCTTAAAGGGTTCCTTCCGTTTGGTATCATTCCTTGGCCCCGAAGCCAACGATCCTTCCTCCTCCCCGAGGCGACATGGTCTCGTCTCGGAAAATTCTCCAGTATATGCGGTGATGGAGTTGATACACAAAAAAGAAAGTACCTTTCAAAGAAAACAAACTGCACACCACGTACCGTGGTATTTTGCCTCCCAACTACCCTTGGACAGATCTCGCCACTTACGCTCATCGTAAGTCGAGCAACCACTAATTCCCGAGTCCAATCCGCCAGGTCGAAACCTCATGTGGCAGCCACGGGATTGCTGAAGAAAAGAGAAGCAAAACGTCTTTACGGAGTCTACCTCCACCATGAACAAAAATGATAAAAGCACAACTGTACCACTTACGCGTGAAATACCATTTCTCGGGGAACGGCAGGAAATCCACGGAAATAATGTCAACCCGTCCGCACTCGGACAAATCGGCTCATCCACCCTCGGCCCCCGCCTTCTTCATTACTGGCAACAAAGGACCGGGTGGATCGACGTTGTAGAGTAATCAGGCCTCGAAAATGGCTAAAGATGAACTGTGTCACGTCCCAAACCGAGGGACATGACCAGCGCCCGATCGGGTAGCCCCAGTCAAGCGGACCTGGGTGCCTTTCCTATCCCACGTGTTACCCCGTATTTTCATTGCTCACTAATCAAGGAATTAGACATTTATAATTAATACACCTTTTTACAAAACATACATAACATACATGGTTACTTAATGAGGTTTACAACTTACATCGCCCAACATCCAAAATACATATTTACATAAGTTTTTAACCTACATTTACTATCTACGGAGCCTCTAAGGATACAAAAGATAATACAATACTTGTCGGTAACAAGGCTCCGGCTATACCTTACACAAATATCCAAAACATGACTATGGAATAAAAGCGGCATGAGCCACGTAGGGCCTCGAGAGGGAAGGGGCTCACCAATACAGCTGACAGGAAGTGAAGGGGAGCTATGGTCGGTGGACTGGAGTACCTGCTATGGATCCACCTACAATCATAACACGAATGTAGCGCCCCCGGCAAAAGGGACGTCAGTACATTTGAATTGTACTGGTATGTATGAACAAACTTTGCCGTAAGCAAACTCAAACCTTACACAAGTAACAAGTAGGAATGGAATCAACAATCAAATACACATGAAAGGAAACAATCCAGCCAAAGAAGTTTACAATCTCTCCATTTCCCCTTCAACATTTTCACATCAATGATTTCACAACTTTCTCATATTTTCATTTCAATAGTGATTTCGATCACTTTCCACCCTTATTACCCCGGCCACCCTTATTACCTCGGCCAACCTTATCACCACAACCCACACCTTATTACTTCGTGTTGCGGCGCGCAACCCGATCCCACCGAACAATCACAATTCACAAACAACACAACAACAACAACAATTCACAAAGAACAACAACAACAATTCTCAAGAACTACAACAACAATTCTCAAGGAATAACAATAACAATTCACAAAGAATTTCCATAACCATCAATACCATTTCCATCATATTCAATAACTCATATGCATTTTATGTCACAACGATAATTGCCCACGACAAGCCATATATGCTATTACCACAGTTGTTCCAATTGCATCATTTACGATATCCTTCCATCATTTGTTGCTCGGCTCTTACCACATAACACTTTCACAATCACACATTTGGTTTATTGCCAATTACTTACATCATTATATTGGGAGACTTAACCACGAACACTCAAATCATACCAATGACAAGAATTTCACACATAATCCACGTAGATATCATATACCAAATATTCGTACACCAAACAAGGTGATTTTACAAAGTTAAAAGTTAGCCGTACATACCTCGATTAGGCTTTCCTTAAGTTACTACAACGTTCCGGAAATTCTAGAAATTCCAATCTACTATGAGACATAACAAAATTGAACACAAATTAGAAAGGTATCATGGTTTCAGCTCATTTGAGCATTTTATCATATACTAGTTGAGCATCTTAATTTCAAATCTCTTTTTCAAGGTTTTTCCTTCATTCCCCAACAAAATCTTTACTTATTTATGTTAAACAATCTTCCCACAAACCTAATTTGTACATGCATGTATACATAATAGTATTACACCCAAGAATCACACCTCAATACCCCTTCTCATACCCCAAACTCGATATTAAGCCTAATGTATAGAATATTACCTCTTGGATGAAGAACTTATGATTGGGCTCTTTGATTCTTGAAGATTGATGCAAGATTTGGATGATTTAAACATGGGGTCCCTCCTTCTCTCTCTAAACTGCTCTCACCTCTCTCTAAAATTAGTAAGAAATGACCCCAAAATGAACCCCAAAGCTTCGGGTTACAAAAATTAGAAAATTAACCCTCCGATGTCGGGTCTGCTATAGCAGAACGGACCGCAAAACGAGAATGCTAGCCGCATAATGCACCGCAAAATCGGCACCCAAAACTGGGCTACACTGGCCCACTCTGCAACAGAAATGCGACCGCAAAGTCAGAAATGCGACAGGTTTTGCGGTCGCAGATTTGACACAGGATCACATTTTCTAGCCTTTGGTAATTTGATCATAACTTTGCGTAGGAATGTCCAAATGACAAACAGTTTGAAGTGTTGGAAACTAGACTCGAAGACCTTTCATTGGATAGGTTATTCATCACATAAAACTTTATACATATTTAGATATGATCGTTCAAAGTATAGACTAGTGCAAGCTCATTTGGAATTTTAGCCTATTATGAACTTTTTCAATTTTTTTTAGGCTTAGGCCTTTCCTTGGACCCCAAATGACCTACCATAAGACTTATACACATATTTACCAAATCCAATTGATGTACACCATGTAAATAGCACATTAAAATATTATAATAAGCCTACGTGGCACCACGAGATCCCCGGTTACTTAGCGAAATTTTTCGGGGCCTTAAATTCTCCCCCCCTTAGGATCATTCGTCCTCGAATGAGGATTTTTAAAATCAGTTGGTAATTTTTCACTAACTCCCCTATTTTTAGAAAATTTCGCCAGAGTTTCCTTTGCAATTTGGACATATCTACCTGTCAGAGAGCCCCCGAAACATATTTCCAAGCACCATTACACAACTTCTATTATCCCTACAACTGGTATACAGTTCATTTCCTCAACACTTGCACATATTCAATCACTTGACACATTTTTGCACATAGTTTGGTCACTTCCATGAGTCCCATACAGTTCAACCAATACAGTATACGCATTTCAATTAATCATTCACTTATCACAAGAGTTCTTACAAAACTTTCATTTACCAAAAAGGGTTTGCACATGACTCAAATAATCATAACACATACAATTCTTGCACAACTTGAGGAGTTACAATAGTAAAGCATTTAGGGGAGATATGGGGTGTCTTTGCACCAAATGGAACACAACATTAGTTTTCTTAGAGATAAGAGTTCGCACGATCACTGCTAGACTTGTTCAAACAGATGGGGATATTTTTCTTTCATTTCATCTTCCGCCTCCCATGTGGCTTCCTCAACTCGATAAAGCACCACAATATTTATATATCAATGACAAGAACCTCAGCACTACAAACACTACTTTATCACGATGATACCTGGGCATGGACTGCACATTTTTAAAATCATATCACCTAGAAGGTACCTTTCAAATCAAAACCAACTGCTATGCAATCAAGAGAAAATATTTTATTTCCACAACACTCTCAGCCTTTAATGGCCTCTTATATCTACAGACTTCGCTAGAACACATTCACGGGAGCAATTTCGACCCCTAGACTTACTTAACAAGGATAACAAGTAGATATCTCGCATAAGCTAACTATCCACTAACTTCACCTTCAATAATTTCCACCGGAATGATACACAATTGATCTCCACCTACTTTCTTAGACATAGACATGTGAATCCACAAAATATATGGCGAACAACTATGGGGACACTTCATACTCCTAGTGCGGCCTAATGGGGAATACACTTATGCAACCTTTATTATCAACTCACATAACATCTTCAGGGGAAAATACTGAGAATAGCCTACTCACCCTCCAAACTCTAAATCTCTAGGCGAACACTCACACTAAACCCTTGATGACCTTCAACAATTACTCTAAGATGTGCTATCATAAACTGACCATAAAATTACCTATCAAATATATATGTGATCACACTGTGAAGCTTCATCTTTGACTCGTCTGAACTTACAATACCCAATGGATCTAATACAATGAGGAACAACAGAGTTCAAGATCAGGCTGGAGTTATTCAGGAATCCATTAATGCACTGAGTAGAGTACTTTCTGAGGTTATATGCTAAGGTACACGAAAGTTACAACTAACAATGCTGACATGGTTAATCACTGTGACGACATCAATTACTACGCAAATGAGGCATAGGGGTAAGTAGTACATTGGAAACAGGAATCACTAAGGAGGAATATTCAAGTACATGACCCAGTCATTTCCTAGGGTGAAGAGAAAATCAATTCATGCTCTGGTACCTTGAATGCGATATGGGATTCAAAATACATGAAGTGGAATTACACTCCTGACGTTAGCTGACACAAGGAATCTATGTTGTAAGCCCATGAGGATGAAAATGAAGTTAAAACACTTATGAGATTATCATAACTCAAACAAGTTAACCCTCCCTGACAATTGACCCTATATGAGAGAACTAAAGGTATGACAACTTGTCTTCCAAATCCGTATGCTCATGATATGTGCAAAAATTTGAAGGCATCTAATCTCACCCCTTTCACGAGTAAAACCACATAGCTCGGACATCTAAATGTTGGGATGAAATCATGTACTGGTTAGAGGCATTCTAATAGTTAACATGATGCTCCGGGGAGAAAGACAAATGACACTCCTATTCACCCAAGGAGGTGTAATACCAAGGTTAGCAAAACTCCCCTCTCATGGCAATGATATAGTCAATTATTCTAGAAGCCGAGTGAGAAAAAAGCCACGTAACTCATCCAATCCGACCCATTTAAGACCTTGGAAAAAAGGGACGCACTTTGCTTTGAAACCAAGGCAATATAAGCTTGAACTTAGGGGAAATAATTACTTTTGGAACCCACGAGACAAGCCCACGTATCCCTAGAAGATCGATATCAATGGCGAGAAAGTATTTTAAATCCATTACGAGTTGGTATAAAACAAGACCTCAAAGTGCCCACATGGATAAGTTCGAAATAATGAGACGTCTTAATGCATTTATCGAGGAGAAGTAACCTGGGTTATCTAATCACATGGATAAGCAGAGCAGGTAAATGGTTGTTAGAAGAACATCTACAAAGAATACTAGCAATATTTATTTATTCTAACAAAAGGAATATGTCCCCTTCCTTAATGCTACAAGACTTCCTCTTTGATGCCATGAAACGTAAATGAATTTTACAATGAGAGTTATCAGATGAAATAGATAGTAGTGTAGCAAAACTAATGAGCACCATTTGGAACCAACAAGCTTAAACTAAGTCGAAGATATTAGAAGTCCATAGTAAAGGGGGATTTACCTACTTTCAGTGTCCTTTTAGAAAAGGGTACTTGTAGAGTATAAAAAAATGAGGTGAACTTAATCAAATCGTATAGTTGGATGACTAGCCAAGACATTGAGATAATATCGCATTGAAGATTACGGGTAAACAACACACCATGCAAGATAAATGAATAGAACGTGACAGAGCCTTATGGAAGTAACCATTGCATTGTATCCACTAGGAAGGGTGGTAATATAAAGCGATTACGTGAAGCTACATTTTTGAAAGAAGATCTCTGTATGAAGTCACGTGATGTATAGCTCTAGAATTCAAAATAATCCAATTATGTTTAGCAACTCTACTTCATAATGAAGCACTACAACACAGTTCTACACAACCAGCTATTGCAAACCACATTGGGAGATGCTATAGGTAAATTTTACGACGGTGCATGTATAGGCACAAAAGAGTAGATTTTGTCCAATTAAATAAAACGATTCTGTAAGAAATTCATCGAATATTGTCCCTTGGTGAGAATTTAGGAAAAGCAAGTGGGAAGTATCAATCCTAGAGATATAACTCAATTCAAGGGCATAATCATAGAACTTAATTCCATAAGAATGTAAATAAGAGAATTCACAATAGAGTAGATTCACGAATAGTGCGTCTCATTCAAAGAGTCGATACACGCCATGTTTTGTTATTCAACATCTTGTTAAGACCACGTTTATGAGAATTCTTCAATATGGATATACATATACAATGAGTAGAAATTCTGATTTGACTCACTTAATGACTTTAGGTTGGTAGGGCAATAGCTTAGTCGATACTCCTCGACTCCACATCCCTAACGTACATAGGTAACATACTGATATACTACATGATCTAGTGGTGCAAAGACATCAATAGGGACAAGGACACTCCCCTCTTAGCGATATGTTTTACCAATCCATCCACAGCACAATACATTCTCCTAACAAGTCCTTGGGCAATCCACTCGGACTCAATGGTGGGATCAATCCCTCCTTACATGCTTCAAATTCGCGGTTTATGGTATCAAGGATACCAATCTTGAGAACAAGACTTAGACAGGAAATCAGCTCCCTCACTTGAGCTCTATAAGCACGATTGGAGTATCAAAGAAGGGTGAAATTCCTAAATGTCCGAATAGCCTCCAACTTATAGATGTGGTCGACAACACACCGATAAAAAGGACTCTACTAGACACGGCTCCGAGACATCCTAGGACACTATAAAACCTTAGGCTCTGATACCAAGTTTGTCACGCCCCAAACCGAGGGACATGACTGGTGCCCGACCGGGTAGCCCCAGTCAAGCGGACCTGGGTGCCTTTCCTATCCCACGTGTTACCCCGTATTTTCATTGCTCATTAATCAAGGAATTAGCCATTTATAATTAAAACACCTTTTTACAAAACATACATAACATACATGGTTACATAATGAGGTTTACAACTTACATCGCCCAACATCCAAAATACATATTTACATAAGTTCGTAACCCACATTTACTGTCTACAGAGTCTCTAAGGATACAAAAGATAATACAATACTTGCCGGTAATAAGGCTCCGGCTATACCTTACACAAATACCCAAAATATGACTCCAGAATAAAAGCGGCATGAGCCACGCAGGGCCCCGAGAGGGAAGGGTCTCACCAATACAGCTGACGGGAAGTGAAGGGGAGCTACGGTCGATGGACTGGAGTACCTGCTATGGATCCACCTACAATCATAACACGAATGTAGAGCCCCCGGCAAAAGGGACGTCAGTACATTTGAATTGTACTGATATGTATGAACAAACTTTTTCCTAAGCAAACTCAAACCATACACAAGTAACAAGTAGTAATGGAATTAACAATCAAATACACATGAAAGGAAACAATCCAGCCAAACAAGTTTACAATCTCTCCATTTCCCTTCAACATTTTCACATCAATGATTTCACAACTTTCTCATATTTTCATTTCAATAGTGATTTCGATCACTCTCCACCCTTATTACCTCGGCCACCCTTATCAGCACAACCCACACCTTATTACTTCATGTTGCAATGCGCAACCCGATCCCACCGAACAATCACAATTCACAAACAACACAACAACAACAACAACAATTCACAAAGAACAACAACAACAATTCTCAAGAACTACAACAACAATTTTCAAGGAATAACAACAGCAATTCACAAAGAATTTCCATAACCATCAATACCATTTCCATCATATTCAATAACTCATATGCATTTTATGTCACAACGATAATTGCCCACGACAAGCCATATATGTTATTACCATACTTGTTCCAATTGAATCATTTACGATTTCCTTCCATCATTTTTTGCTCAGCTCTTACCACATAACAGTTTCACAATCACACATTTGGTTTATTGCCAATTACTTACACCATTATATCAGGAGACTTAACCACGAACACTCAAATCATACCAATCACAAGAATTTTACACATAGTCCACGTAGATATCACATACCAAATATTCGTACACCAAACAAGGTGATTTTACAAAGGTCAAAGTTAGCCATACATACCTCGATTAAGCTTTCCTTAAGTTACTACAACGTTCCGGAAATTCTAGCAATTCCAATCTACTATGAGACATAACAAAATTGAACACAGATTAGAAAGGTATTCATGGTTTCGGCTCATTTGAGCATTTTATCAAATACTAGTTGAGCATCTTAATTTCAAATCTCTTTTTCAAGGTTTTTTCTTCATTCCCCAACCAAGTCTTTACTTATTTATGTTGAACAATCTTCCCACAAACCTAATTTGTACATGCATATATACATAATAGTATTACACCCAAGAATCATACCTCAATACCCCCTGTCATACCCCAAACTCGAAATTAAAGCCTAATGTATAGAATCTTACCTCTTGGATGAAGAATTTATGATTGGGCTCTTTGATTCTTGAAGATTGATGCAAGATTTGGATGATTTAAACGTTAAGTTCCTCCTTCTCTCTCTAAAATGCTCTCACCTCTCTCTAAAATCAGTAAGAAATGACCCCAAAATGAACCCCAAAGCCTATATTTTGAAATGGGGTCGGGTTATAAAAATTAGAAAATTAACCCTCCGATGTCGGGTCTGCTATAGCAGAACGGACCGCAAAACGAGAATGTTGGCCGCACAATGCACCGCAAAATCGGCGCCCAAAACTGGGCTACACTGGCCCACTCTGCGACAGAAATGCGACCGCAAAGTCAGAAATGCGACAGTTTTGCGGTCGCAGATTTGACACAGGATCGCATTTTCCAGCCTTTGGTAATTTGATCATAACTTTGCGTCGGAATGTCCAAATGACGAACTGTTTGAAGCTTTGGAAACTAGACTCGAAGACCTTTTATTGGATATATTTATCACATAAAACCTTATACATATTTAGTTATGATCGTTCAAAGTATGGACTAGTGCAAGCTCATTTGGAATTTTAGCCTATTATGAACTTTTCCAATTATTCTTAGACTTAGGCCTTTCCTTGGACCCCAAATGACCTACCATAAGACTTATACACATATTTACCAAATCCAATTGATGTACACCATGTTAATAGCACATAAAAATATTATAATAAGCCTACGTGGAACCACGAGATCCCCGGTTACTTAGCGAAATTTTCCGGGGCCTTACAAACTCGAGCCCAGCTTAATCTACAAAGTACCTTATCATCAACATTATCCTCCAAGACGATAGGTGAACCTGTGCCAGGGTAACCCGATATCTTCTACAAAACTCGAGGACGACTCTATCAAGAGGGCCCAATGTAAAGGGGTTCGCGTAGATGTTCAAAAACTCCTCTATATAAGACATGATGCTCTCACCCGGGGAAGGTACCTGCAGTATCACCTTTTCTCCCCATCCGCAGTCTTTCGTAATTGCCTCGAGGTGTTCCTCCTCTATTGATGAGATGAACCTCGATTCATGCTCCCGATGGCTCTGAACATTGGGAGGCCTTTCTAATGTTAAAGTCCCTCCTCGAGACAAAGCATCTCAAGGTCAGCTCACCGGACGTCGGCGGTGTACCACCGACTGGGCATGAAGCGGAGACGGAACTCCCCTCTCCTTGGTGAACAAATTTGGACAAAGCATCCATGACTACGATAAAATAATAAAATGCAGATGAAGACTTGGGCGAAGACTTTGAGCTGAAATGGTGAAAGAACTGACGCGAGGAACGAGGACTCTGTAAAAAAGAATAGCTGCTCAAAGTAGCGGAACCCCCAAATAAGAGGAGTGTAAACTCATATATAGAGCAAGCGACGACTGACCGCCTACTCCAAAGGCCAATTAATTCTATCTGGGTCGTTATCGCTTTCAGAGAAGAATATTGGCGGGACTATCCCGGTCGCTTCATGACCATGTCATACAAATGACATTGTTGTACAACGTTCTAGGAATTAAAGATTCCCATGTCAACCTAACCTCGAGATGGTGCCCGATCTCGAGGGTCTCCGCTACTATAGCGATGGGTTCTAGGGAGCCATCATTACCAGTCTAGCCTCAAGATGGTGCCCGATCTCGAGGACCTCTATTACTATAACCATAAGCTCTAAGGAGTTATCCACATAAATGCAGTCTCGAGATGGTACCCAATCTCGAGGATCTCTGCTATTACAAGTACGGGTCATTCGCCCGATTCTTTGGCCCCCGAACTACCCAAGTCCGAGTCAGTTCTCACTCGAGGGTTATCAATAAAGCCTCAGGGCTATCTTCATCTCTAAGTTCAATTTGAACGCTCTCTCGATAATTTTAAGCCCGAAGGCCACTCAAGTTCGAATGCATCCTTGCTCAGGAACTTTCTGTAACGCCTTAAGGCTATCTTCATTCTAAGCTCGAGGCCAACTTTCACTCAGTTGGAGACCATCCGAGTTCGAGCAAACTCGCGCTCGGGGAATATTTGTAACGGCCTAAGGGTTACCTTTATTTTCAGATGATCAAGTAGACTCTTGCTCGAGGACTAGCAGTGAAGCCTAACAAGGCTAAGCCTTATTCCGAAGAGAATCGAGACCCTACTCTCACTCAGCTCGAACTCAGAGGGCCCGGCAACCTAGGTTCGTATCGGATCAATCCAGGCTTGGTTCGAGGAATGACAAAGAATTTCAAAGAACATCACATTAGCCAATCAAGAACCAAAGGAATTCCTATGTCCTGTTCCAGTATTTAGGTCGATCGATAAAATTGCACGCATGGATTTCTCAAACATAGGAAAATTGGGGGGATCCAGCACAAGGCAAAGATAGATTGAAAAAAACTTTTGCATCAATATAAGATGATTACAAAAGCCCACGAAGGGTCCTTACACAGAAGCAAATAAGTAAAATACAACAGCTAAAGAGCCTAATCTACTTTCGAGGGTATGTCCTCGGGAGCGACATCTGCGAGAAGCGTTTCCTGAGGGATCCCATTTCGGTCTTCAGAGCAATATCTTCGAGAGTCTCCTCCGAAGCAGCTATAGCCTACCTTGTGTTGTAAGCTTCATGTCATCGTGAGAAGTTCGAGGAGATTGATGTCAAAGTCGTTTCTTATCATTTCGCTCTAAGAAACGCAGGGACTATATATATACAGCTAAAGTCGGAGAGCCCGATTTCACTATCATTATGTCCCTCCATAGCCTCTCCTCGAAAGGCCTCGAAGGCCCGAGGGCACAGTTCGGGGTTTCAACCTCAAAGGTTCTTTATGTCCGACCTCGGGGCAGCACAAGTCCATGGTTATCATGGGTAAACGGGAAGTTCCTTAGCACATGGTCCAAACTGACAACATCTATAAGAATAGTACCAGTCCGTACCAGATTGCTAGGTAGTTGTGCCAGCTACATTTCTTTGTAATAAATGCACATGTACTATGTTGGGTTTCACCCTCATATATAAAGGGGACCCCCATCACATTGTAATAGGAGAGGAAGACACATTACACATTACATACAACCTTCAATACAAGAACATTCTCTGCTCTATAACTTAAACATACTCTCTATTTGGTTCTATTGCCTATATTCATTATCTTACTTGCATTCATGACATTTCATTAATTGTTCTTCATTCATTGTTCATTATTGATCATATAGAGCCGCCATCAAAGCTCTCATAATTGTTAGTCCTTCATCGACTGCCCGTAGCTAAGCATCCAACTCGATCTCGAGGCCCCGATTTCCAGTCATTCGGTTTGGTTATTATACTATCTTCAAGCTTTTGTCTTGTCTTCTAGTCTCTCACTTACCATCTATTGCCTAACAACTAGCATAAAATAAATTACGTATTTTTAGAACCACAAAATCAAATCTAATTGTTATTACCATTTTCAAGGTAAACAATCTTACTAACGTAATATGTAGGAAATTGCATACCTTCTTCTTATCGGACCAAAAGAGTACTTACCGCTACTTCTGAGACTGCTAGATAGAATAACAACTACTCGCTTTCCCCCAATTTTGAAAACTACGTAGGGCTGGACAGGTACATTTTTAGGTCTTTCAATGCATGTTGGCATTCCAGAGTCCATATGAAGTCGTTCTTCTTTTTCAGAAGTGAAAAGAAGTTATGACACTTTTGTGAGGACCTTGAGATGAATCTGCTGAGAGCCGCCAACCTACCGGTCAGTCTCTGCACTTCCTTCACACTTATCAGTTGGTTTGAGATGTCCTCGATAGTTTTGATTTTATTGAGATTCACTTTGATCCCTATTTGGGCGACGAGAAACTCCAAGAACTTTCCAGAGCCGACCCCGAAAGCACACTTCTCGGAGTTGAGTTTCATATTGTACTTCCTTAGAATGTCAAAAGTTTCTTGGAGATGTATTAGATGATCTCCTGCATTTAAAGATTTAACTAACATGTCATTAGTATACACTTCCACTGTTTTACCTATCTTCTTTTCAAACATCTTATTAACGAGCCTCTGATAAGTGGCTCCGACGTTCTTAAGCCCAAAAGGCATCACATTATAGAAATATGTGCAAAGAACCTTGGCTATCGTGCATTTCTTTTGCCTTACCGGTGAAGTTTGGATCCAGGCTTAACTTGTGCACCGCCACCTCTAATGGGATGCTTGTCATATCCGAGTGCGACCATGCAAAGCAGTCAAGGTTACCTTTAAGATAATTTATAACTCTAAAACTGAGCTCGGAATTTAACCCAGTTCCCAAATGAAACTTCCTTTCCAAAAAATCCTCGAACAAAGCCACTTGCTCGAGTTCTTCCACAGCCGACTTGGTCGCATCCCTCTCCCGTGGCACCTGAAAATTACTCGGAACCTGGTAGGACTCTGATGACTCCTCTCCTTTATCATCTTCATTCGAAAGGGAGAAGGGATCGGTTCTTGTAATTGTTATTTCATGGACTTTTTTCCCTTGCTGCTGGAAATGGTCACCGCGTTCATCTCCCTCGCCGCTGATTGGTCTCCTCTTATTTTCCTGGTTCTTTCTAGAGTCAGAAATTTCAGCAATTGGTGATATGTCGAGGGCACGACCTTCATCTTGTGTATCCACGATCTCCCAAGGATCACGTTATAGCCCATGTCGTCATCTACCACTTCAAACATGGTATCTTTGTTAAACATTCAGCGTGAGTGGGTAGCAAAATATCTCCTCGAGTTGTCACGCTCTTCAAGTTTAATCTAGCTAGGAACGTTATCAACGCAATGATGTTCCCGGTTAATTTTGCTTGCTCCAGAACTCTCCATTGGATGATGTTGGCTGAACTTCTCGGGTAAACAAAAACACACATAATTTTGAAATCCAAATCATTGAGAGAGATTACCAAAGCGTCATTGTGTGGTAGAAGAAGTCTGTCAGTGTCCTCCTCCGCAAAGGTAATGTCGTCCTCCGAGACTTCTCGGACTCTCTTGCCCTGAGTCACTGGTTTGTTTTCATCACTGCTGAAAAATTTACCACATTGACCTTGCTCCCTCCGAAGATCATGTTAATGGTCATCCTAGGTGACTCCGCTGCTATATTTGAGGGCTCTGCATTGTCCCGATTATGACCATATTTTTCTTGGCACTGTCACTTAAGAACTCTCTAAGATGGCCATTTTAACAACGTTGTCACCTCCTCGAAGATGTCAGTAGTCCACCAGTTCTATGGTCGTGAGTCCCATGATATGCACACCATTAATTGGGATTCGTCTGGCTAGGATCCGATCGGATTGGCTTCGAGAACCAGACTTCTTTGATATTTCTCATTGCTGACACCAATTCTACCAGGCTGATGTTAAAGTTATAATCTGATAACCTGAGATATGAGGAGTCTCGGGCTCCCGGCGCCTCTCTTTTCTGTAATCACCTATTGTTTCAACCACGATCCGCCCATTTGTCGCAAACAAACCTATCCGATGATTGAAATCATTTACTGTTGCACCCATCGGTCCTCTCATATGGTAGAAAATGGCCTCTAGAGGACCTCCCATCTGTATCCAAGTCATTTTTAAACTCGTCCTGATTTTATCTCGGCCCAATCCCCAGGATGGCACCAAAGAGTCAAGTTGGTCGTCTTTTATCCTTATCTTTGATTCGTAGCACCTATGGACATCCGCCCATGTGGTTGCCTGAAACTCGAGCAAACTCTCCTTCAATTTTCTGGAGGCATCAAAACTTAGTGGGTTTATTACCTTCGTGAATGCCTCCGCCGCCCATTCATCCGGAACTACTGGTACCAGTATCCTTTTCTTTTGGAACCAAATCACAAATTCTTGCAGCGGCTCGAATTCGCCTTGCGAATCTCCGAATGTGTCTGCCTTTCTGTCTTGAATCTGTTTTGCTCCAACATGGGCCTTAATGAATGAATATGCAAGCATTTTAAAGGAATCAATTGAATGCTCGAGTCAGGGGGAGTACCATGTCAGGGCTCCCTTTGTGAGGGTTTCACCAAATGTTTTAACATAACCGACTCGATCTCATGATTAGCCAAATCATTTCCTTTCACTGTCGTAGTGTAGGTTGTGATGTGCTCCTGTGGATTCGAGGTCCCATCGTATTTTGGTATGTCCAGCATCTTGAATCTCTTTGGAATTAACTTTGGTGATGCACTAGGCTTAAACGAAAATCGTGTACTTCTTTGAATCTGGCGCTTTTAACTCTGGTGGCACGCGCTGAATCTAATATTCACGAGCATGAAACTCTTTCGCATTCTAATTTATTCGTTGGTTCATTTCTCTCATGAATCTCATGCGTTCAGTGTTGAAGGGATCACTCTCGTTATTATTCCCAGATCTGCTACTTGTCCCTCCGGCTTCGTCAAAACTGACTTTGCCCCTTGGGGTGTTGTTATCGGTTCTCTTAGTCATTTGAGTTGCAGGAACATTGGGAGGAATCGAGCCCCTTCCGTTCGCATTATTGGAAGCACCTATCAATGCTTGTTTTAACTCCCTCATCACCCGATTCTTCCTTGAGAGATAATCCATGATTGTTATCTGTTGTTCCTTCAGATGTTTGGCCGTCTCTATGACATGTTCCTCATCCATATCATTAGGAGTTGGGTCCCGCACATGCCAAGGGTACTGACCTTTGCGAACTGGGGTTGTTTTGTCTACTTCGTTGCGGGTCTCGCTGGTTGAGTTATCACACTGGGTCAATTCTTCCTGTTCAATGTGTGCTTCAATGTTGTGTATGCTTTTGACATCGTTAGCTTCCATATCTGGTTTTTACTAAGGAAAGAATCAAAATTTGTTATTAATAAATGAATGGATCAAAGCAATTATGCAACTGTCTATTCCCCGCGGTGGGTGCCAAACTGTTTACCCGTAAAATAGTACAGTTGAATTTGTAACGTGGTTTATAGACAAGCAAATCGATTTGATCGAAAAATGATAAAGAAATATAACAAAAAATAAGATTAATGATAGAAATTAAAGAAGATAAAAAACATGGTTACAAACACAATGTTTTCGAGGGCGGGAACAAAAGAAATGTTTAAGAAATGATAAAACTATTAGATTGATCGGAAAATAGTGCAATACAGTTTTTTTGTGCAAAATGTTTCATGTCCCTTGCAAGACTTTTCAATCTGATATTTATAGCTATCTTTAGGAGAGCAAGATCCGAAATTCAAGCTTTTCTTTAATGAGAATAAAGATGTCATTGATGGGTGCATAACGGCTGGTTTTGAATGCAGATATTCTCTGTATCGGATGTCCATTAAATGACATCTGATGTAAAGCCTTTGAGTCTTTGCCACCGATTGTGCTTCCTTCGGGATTCATCATGCATTGTGTTTACCCTATAAATCGAGTAAAAATTGAACTTGTAGTGTTGTTTTAAGGATACGTGATTTCACTTAATACCAATTGATTAATTTAGAGATAAGTGATGGAATTGACAATAATATAAAACAAACCTATGTTTAGACAGTGTCCTCGAGCTGATGAACCCTCGAGTGTAGTAAATTAAGAACAATTAAAGAACAATAAACTGATGAACAATGGAGAAATATTATATTGCTTTTTTTTTCTGTATGAATGTAAGGTCTGTACAAATGATGGGGACCCCCCTTTGTATACTAAAGGAATCCCACTTATAGTACAATTTTAACTATGGAAGTAAATCCCATGATCGGTACAAATAACTGCCCTTGATTTGATCTTCTCCGAGATTTCCGCCGTGATCTCCGATCGATTACGGATATCTCGCCTTTCCTTTATTGCATTTCACTCGAAGTAGGTTATACTTCGTCACGACTGCCACTAGCCTCAGTCTCGATAGACACTTCGATCTTTAGGCTCGATGCCTCATCTTCGAGCTCGGGTTTGATTCATTATGAGGTTATCCCTGATGCAACTCCCTTGTCTCGATCAAATAGCAAAATTGGGTAGGCATGTTCTTTACCGTATACAGATAGTCCCCTAGTTTCTTAGAGTGTAATGAGAAGGAACGAACTGAGCCTTTGATTTTGCACCTCGACCAATTATGATGTCACCCTCGTGACTAATCGACGGAGGAGACTGAAGCGTCGCGTCTGCACGGTTCTCAATATCATTAATTAGTGTCAGTTGATGGTCGGCCACTAGGGCCCTTGAACCGTCACGGCAAACATTATAAATAGACCATCTTCACAATTTTTCCTAACTTTACTTTCAAAATCACTTCTATTCTTCAAACCACTCCTACTTTCTTCAAGTTCCTTAATTCTGCAAATTATTTATGTCCCCTTCCCAAATCTCTCTTAAAACAACAAACCTCATCTTCTTCATTTCTCCGAACTCACATAAAAATGGCAAAAACCTCTAAAATTGTTCCCCAAAAGGACAAAGCCTCTTCATCGCGTCCGGCAGGTGATTAAACGCCGGTGGAACCACGCATCAAAGAGTGCATTCCCGGGTTGCGACCTTACTTCTGATTTCAAAATTTAAAAACCCTCTTCAGTCCCTGGCCGATGTGAGCCCATGTCGAGATATATATGCTCGATAACCGAAGGCGATCTCGAGCAGGTGAAAAAAGACTGCCATTGGGAAAACGTAGAGGTGGTGGTTCCTACCCCGAGGAGGATATTACTACTTACGTGAAAGGGTTTTTAAGTGTTTATACTTACCCTTTCACGCTGGGTCCCGTCGATCCCATTATTATCGACTTCTGCCGCCAATACCGAATAACTCTTGGCCAGATACACCCCTCCTTTTGGTGCATTGTTATCTTGCTTCGATTTTTTGTGAGCAAGGTCGAAGGGATGGCATTTACCCTCGACCACCTCATGAGACTGTATAGCCCCCGTCTCTATCCGGGCGGATTAATAAGACTCCATCGTTGAGCCACAAAGGTATTGTTCTCGAGTACAGACGAGGACAAGGAATGATAGAGGATTGATGGGTTGGTTTGGCCGAGTTAGGAGCTCCGATGCAATCCCAGTCGAGAAAATGCCATTCCCCGAGGAATGGAACATGAAGCGTAAGTAAACCTATCAAAATCTTGTATTGATTGCTTTGTTTCTTTTATCTTCCTTCACCCACATCTTTTTGTACCCATGTCTTTCCTATGATGTAGCGGTTCCCTATTTGCCCGATGCATTCCCAAACCTCGAAAGTTGGGCTCGGATGTTTGCTTCAACTTCCACATATGCCGAGCACTCGTGGCGCGATTTAGCGAAGGGCTGTTGGGAGGCCAAGAATCATGGTAAGCTTGTCCTATACGCTTTTGATGCCTTTTTCTGAAATGATTCTTTTTATTCATACTTGATTTTTTTATATGCAGGTCTCGGGGATGTTGCTTAAATGAGGCCGGCCCCGCCTAGGGAAGAGGAGGCCCCGAAACCGGCTAAGGAGAAAAAGAGGAGAAGGGTCTCTTGAGATACTCCGAAGCCTAAGAAGAGCAAGGCTCGTAAGTCGAAGAATTACTCCGCCTCTCTGTCTGCTGGTGTAGCAGACAAAGAGGATGGCGCCTTCAAACTAGTGGCTCGAAAGAAAAGCATCCTGGTCGTAGAGGCCACTAGCCGGCTATAATCGAAGAAGTTTAGCCTCAAGCTAAGGAGGGCTTGGAAGATGCCCCGAGCGGAGTCCCCGAATCAACGGGGGCTGCTGTCACCTCACGCCGAGATGTGCAATCGATGGACGTATCCGAAGGGGCTAGTTCTGAAACCCTTCGAAATGAAGGGAATTACCCAAGTGACTTGCTTGCGGAAATAGACATTAGTGATTCACTGACCCTCCCCTTATTCTCCGAGGGTCAAATTAAGGAAGCTCGGGCTTTGGGGACCCCAGATGCGGGAATGGCCCACGAAGAGGAGGACCTTTTCCATGGTTGCTTTATATGGGTCAAAGATGTTCCCGTTCTGGACCATCGAGCATCTTTGACGAGGCTCATCGACTCTTGAGTCAGGTAAGCCTTACCTCCCTTTATCAATATCATTTTTGTCTTTTCGTTTTTCTCTTGTCTGACTTTCCTTTCTTTCTTCATAGGCCTTGACGTTTCACCCGGAAGCATTTTTAAAATCCCGAGCAGAGCTGGACTGGTATGAGGCTGATCTCAAAAGGCTCACTGAGGAGAGAGATGCCCTCAAACTCCTTTATATGCAAAAGGAAAATGAGATCAGGGACCTCCGAGCTGAATTGGCAACAACTCATAAAGAGCTGACCGATCTTATCGAGCGGGTAATGTAAATTTTTGGGAGCTCGACATATCAATTTGATATCGGCGACTAACACTTAGATCTTGCAGGTTTAGCTGAAGGCCGAAAATATTGAGCAGCTTCCCGAGGAGGCCGAGACGAAAGAGGCAGAGACTTTAGGGTGGAAGCAGAACTTGGACCGCCTTACCTCGGAGAAGGATACTGCTCGAGCCCAGCTGTCTTCTGCTGAGCGTCAGCTCCAGAGCATGAAGGAGGAAAGCTTGGTCCAAGACAAGAAAATTGAGGAGCTCGAGGCTCGATTGGCTACCGAACTTGCAAAGGCCTTATCTGAGGCAAAAAGAGTAAAAGCGGACGCGTAGGCTGTCGTGGCTGTCTATCGAGCTGATGCTGAAGCTGCTCATGCTCGGGCAAAAGAGATTTCCGATTCTGCTCAGGCTCGAACACTTTTTGTTGCCGAACATGCCAAATTCCAATCTCGAAGAGAGACTCTCGAGGAGATCCACGCTCGTGGTTTTGACCTTACTGCCGATATCGAAAACACGAAAGCACCAGAGGCCGCAGTCGATGCTTGGCTCTCTGATGATGATGATTCTGCGAGTGCGAGTGCATCCGAGAGCGGAGAAGATGAAGATGAAGCTCCCGTGGAAGATTAGGCACTTTAGAATTTTTTTATAATTTTTTGGATTTTTGTGTAAGGCCCTGAGTGGTCTTTGAAAATACTTTTGCATATATGAAAGATCATTTTTCTTTCTGATTTGTCTCTGATTTATGTTTCGTGAAAACTTTGTTTTGCTTCCGCCTTATGATAATTCTGATATACTTCAGGTCATGTGAGAAATTTGACTCACTTCGTTGCCTTTGTGAAAATTTTGTTGAAATCAGATTTCTATAGTTTCTATAGTCGAGTGATTATTTATCTCGAACTTGGAGTGGTAATAACCCTTGGGTTTTGGTTAAGTGAGGGCGAGTCCTCGATCTCAATAATGTAATGGCCCTTAGGCTCTTTAATCGGGCTGATATGGTCTTAAAATAGTGGCATTTTCCCTTTTTTCGGCGTTTAAAGTTTTAATTTGTTATGCCTTAGCATGGGATAAATCTGTGCCCATTAGGATTCTCGAGGGTTAGAGTTATCACAAACTTTTTTTATGCCTTAGCATAAGTTTGATCGAGAGTTCGAACAATTTAGTATCCCTTAAGGTTTTCGAAGGTTGATGTTATCGAAACCCTTTGTAATTTTGTTGAGGGTAGCCTTGTTTAACTTATATGAAAATATTTGAAGGCCTGTTTGATTACGTAATTCGTACGTCCCCGAGCCGTATTAGTTTTGCCGTAGCCTTTAACTTGTTATTTGCCCATTGGACTTTTTTCTCGATTATACTTCAAACGTGTTCGAAGTATCAATCCTCGTGTGGGGTGGCCGTGGCCTATAAAATCAAAGATTACCTTTTTAAGTCTTAAGATTTCGAAGTTTAATAACTCGAGCGTGTCGATTTTCAGACGGCAGTCCCCAAGTATGGAGTTAATTGCTCGAGCTTTAGTTGTGATTGGCTCTTGAGCTGGTTTCCATAAAATATCGTAAGTACAAAATTGTAAAGTAGAGATTTCACTAATATAAGGAAAAAGTACTTCTTTCAATAGATCATTTATGCATACATGTTTTGTCATTAGGGCTCGGGAAATCAACTTGGGCACGGTTCGTTTGACCATTTGGCCCTTTACAAAATTTTCCTATCAAGACCTTGTTGACACGAAGCATCTTCCTTGAAAACATAACATCCGAGGGTGATGCCCCCCAGTATTCGAGCTTGATTGTAATGAAGCCTTGGATATAGTTGAATTGTCCCTAGGTAGCACATATAATTGTTGCCTCATTAAAAACCTCGCCGGAAAAACCCACTTGGGGTAAAAACCGATCTAAGGGAAAAAGAGTGCAACGCGTGGTTTAAAACCTAAGGTCTTCGTGTTGAAGAGTTTCTCTATGTTTTCGATCGAACACCTAAAATAAGTTAGTATCAAATACAAATAAAAAGGGAGAAAGTCATACCTTAGCAATAATATCGTTTGAGGACTGATATGTTCCAATTGTTTGGCAATTGTTTGCACCCCCCCCCCCCCAATTGTGCCAAGTTTGTAAGATCCCTTTCCGACTACACCGAGAACCCGATATGGCCCTTCCCAATTTGGGCCGATTTTCCCTTCGTTTGGGTCTCGAGTATTGAGGGTGACTTTCCTCAAAACTAAGTCCACTATCTTGAAGTGTCGAACATTGGCTCTCCGATTATAATATCTTTCGATTCATTGTTTTTGGGTGGCCATTCGAACAAGGGCGGCTTCCCATTTTTCGTCTAACAATTAGAGGCTTGTGCTCATAACTTAGTGATTTGATTCTTCGGTTGTGCATCGAAACCTAATGCTCGGTTCCCCGACATTGACCGGGAAATGTATTATGGAGAACGGCGTTGCCCCTGTACTAGATTTTTATGTCGTATGATACGCCCAAAGGACTTCGGGAAAAACTCTCTCTATTTTCCCTTAACGTCGTTCAACCATTTCTTTAGGTTTTAAATGATGGTCTTGTTTGTTGATTCGGCATGTCCATTCTCACTAGGGTGATACGGCGTTGGAAATATCCTTTTTATTTTGTGATCTTCAAGGAACTTCGTTATTGTGCTGCTGATAAATTATTTCCCATTGTCACATGCTATCTCGGCATGTATCGCCTTTGGTACTTCAGTAGGGCTTGCATACGAAGGGCTTCCGAATTGGCATATGATGTGATCCCAGATGAAGTCTATAACTTCATTTTCTCTGACTTTCTCAAAATACTGTGCTTCAACCCACTAAGAGAAATAGTCAGTCATAAATAAAATCGAACTAGCTTTATTTGGGGCCGATAGCAGAGGGTCGATGATATCCATTCCCCATTTCGTGAACGGACATGGGGATAGGACTGAATGAAGCTGCTCCCCGGGCTAATGAATCATCGGAGCATGCCTTTGGCATTTGTCGGATTTTCGAACAAACTCCTTAGCATCTTTTTCCATACAGTCCCAATAATATCCTGCTTTGATGACTTTGTGAACCAGTGACTGGGCACCAAAATGGTTCCCGCAAGTGCCCTCGTTAATTTCTCGTAGACTGTAGTCGGTGTCTCCCGTACCCAAGCATATTGCCAACGGCCCATCGAACATCCTTTTGTATAATGTTCCATCTTCGGCCAATGTAAATCGTGCAGCTTTCGTTCGGAGAGTCCGAGGGAAGTTTCCCGTTCTTCTGATAATCATGGCCTCATACTCGGCCTCATTGTTAGTCAACTTAGGGGTTTCGATAGTTTGTCTAATTGTATTGCCCGTGGGTGGATTCAAAATGATGCCTAGCCTGGACCCCTTCACATTCGAAGCACTGTCTGTGAAAAGGGTCCACACCGCTGAGGATGTGCTCGATTTTAGCAATAGCTCCTTTTCGACCGCGGGCTCGAGGGCTGGAGTGAAGTCGGTCACGAATCTGCTAAGATTTAAGACTTGATGGCCGTTCGGGGTTGATACTCGATATCGTACCCGCTAATTTCGACGGCCCATTTGGCCAGTCGGTCCGAGAGCTCGGGCTTGTGCAAAATATTGCAAAGGAGATAAGTGGTTACAACACAAATTGGGTGACATTGAAAATATGGTTTTAATATTCTTGAGGCTCTTATTAGAGCAAGCGCTAATTTTTATAAGTGTGGGTACCGAGACTCTGCTTCACCTAATGTTGGGCTAACATAGTAAATAGGAATTGCGTACCTTGTTCTTCTCGAACTAAGATACCACTTACCGCAACCTCTGAGACTGCCAAATATAAGTAGAGTTGCTCGTTCGCCTTCGGAGTATGAAGCAATGGTGTGATCGAAAGGTACCGCTTTAATTCCCCTAATGCCTATTGGCATTCCGGGGTCCAAGTAAAATTGTTATTCTTTTTGAGAAGTGAGAAGAACCTCTGGCTTCGATCAGAAGACCTCGAGATAAACCGTCTTAAAGCAACTATCTGTCCTGTTAGCCTTTGTACGGCCTTAACGCTGTCTATGACTGTTATGTCTTCGATTTCCTTGATTTTATTGGGGTTGATATCGATTCCCGATTTGACACCTTAAAGCCAAGAAACTTGCCTGGATCGACCCCGAATGCACATTTCTCGAGGTTGAGCTTCATGTTGTATTTTCTCAAGATGTCGAAGGTTTCTTGCAAAATGTGTCAAATGGTCCTTTATGCGCAGGGACTTAACTTGCATGTCATGAATATAAACCTCCATTGATTTACCTATTTGTTCTTCGAGCATTCGGTTTACTAGGTGTTGACAGGTAGCACCGGCATTTTTTTAGCCCAAACGGCATTGCATTATAGCAATAAGTACCGTACTTAGTGATAAATGAAGTTTTTTTCTTATCCTCCGGGTTCATTTATATTTGGTTGTACCCAGAGTAGGCATCGAGAAAGCTGAGGGTCTCGTGGCCTGCCGTGGCATCGATCATGCGATCGATATTCGGCAAAGGAAAAGAATCTTTAGGGCATGATTTGTTTAGTCTACACACATTCTAAGTTTATTCCCTTTCTTAGGTACTACGAGTACGTTTTCTAACCACTCGGGATATTTTACTTCCCGGATGGATCCTATTTTGAGAAGTTTGGCTACCTCGTCCTATATGAACGTGTGCTTTGCCTCGGACTGTGGCCTTCTCTTTTGCTTTACCGATCTGAACTTTGGGTCAAAACTCAATCGATGGGTGGTGATCTCTGATATGCCGTACAATTTCGGCACTTTTGATACCAATTACATAGACTTTAGCTCGTTTTTCGATGCATTTGTAGTTAATTCTTATAAAGTTTTGGTGTTTTGTTGTGCATGAGATTTGAAGACCCAAAAATATGGAAAAGAAGTCAAAAAGCCACAAAAGTGTAGGAATGCTGCAAGTATGCGACCGCATAAGTAATATGCGGACCGCATAATCACTGGAAAATGAAGCAGATTTTTTGCAACCTGAAGAGAAGAATGTGCGGTCGCATAACACTTCTGCGAACCACATAATGACTGCACAATTGCAATTGAAGAATCTGTGTAGCGCTTATGTGATGCAAAATGCGGTTGCATAACTGATATGCGGACCGCATAATGTAAATGCGGTGGAAATCTGGGCTTGAAGATCTGAAACTCTGCGATGCAATTGTCAACTATGCGGACCGCATACATGGTCTGCGACCATTATGCGGTCGCAGAAGGGCTCTGCAGGGGCATTTTTGTCCAATCTTGACCCCGACTTTTAGTCCACTATAAATGATTTAGTAGGGTTTTTTTGGGGTATTAAATTCTGAAAAAAGAGACCCGCTGAAGGCATTGAATACACCATTATTTTTTAAGCTTTTGAAGAGAGAATCTTGTATCGTTGTAAGCTTATGACTTTATTTATTGCTTTGTTTTTGTATTCTAGTATGAGTAGCTAGTTTTAAATACTATGGTTGTGGACCCTAGATGGGTGTAATATTAATGGGTGTTTAACATTGAATATATATATAATGGTTGGTTGATATTTATTCATTTCTTATGCTTATTTATTGTTGGTGGTTGCAAAAATTGACTTATTCCATTTTACTCTATCTTTACTTGGAAAAGTGGATTAGGGTTTGGTAGAAGTGAATATCAAGAACTCAAGGCTCTAAACCTTGATTAATAGGATCGCTTAAGAATATGTAGGTTCTACTTGGCATAAATTGGTTATTCTTAATTGCCACTCTTTTATATTTGGTAAAATCATAAAGGTAAAATACTACCCAACTATTAAGAAATATTGGGTAGTCATTTAGAAACCATTTGCATATCAAAGGACCTTCCATTAGAAATATATCATGTTTTCACCGATAGCATTACATTTCATTGATGGGGACACAACTTTTGTTTCCTTAATAAAATTAATTATATTCTCACAACAAAATACCTCTCTTGTTAATTCACAATTAAATCATTATCCTTTCAAGCTAAAGGAATAAAATTACGACTTAAGTCAAGTTTCACACTATTCAAGTAACCTTTTCTCACCTATTCCCTGTGCGATTCGACCCCAACCTTGTTGGGTTATTATATTTGACACCGATCTCCTTACACTATTTATTTAAGTGTAATTTGAGCGTATTAAATTTTGGCGCCGTTGCCGTGGAATACGGTTTTGAAATTACTAATTAGTGTCTGCTTTAATTTTACGTCTTCTTCTATTCCATCACACTTTTCTTGCTTTGCCTGGTGTTATTCGGAAAACATGTCCGAGTATGACGAAGAAGAGAATCATTTTACGGATATAGATGAGTACATTGAGGGTACAAATGCCATTGTCCCTCCAAGAGTTAATGCTGCCACTTTCAAGGTGGAACATGGTGTAAGCCTAACGCTCAAAGCAAAGGGGTTTTCAAGAAATTCCATCGATGATTATCCAACACAACATCTCAGAAACTTCTTGGGTGTGTGTGCGATGCACAAGCAGAACTATGTTTCAGATGATGCCCTAAGACTGAGGGTGTTCAAGTACTCACTAGCTGGAGAGGCAAGGAAATGGATCCAAAATCTACCACCACATTCTATTCATTCTTGGCCTGAACTCGTCCGAGCTTTCCTTGCTGAATGGTTCCTGCAAAGCAAGAAGTCTGAGCTCCAGGATAAAATTTTCTTTTTCAACCAATTATCGGGAGAACACCTACATGAGGCATGGGATCGATTCAAGCTATATTTAGTGAGGTCACCGAATGATGGTTTTGCGGAATCTATCTTGTTGGAGAAATTTTACATGGGCTTGGATCCTATGAATCAATCTATAGCCAAAAATGCAGGTGGCGGATATTTTATTGATAAAACATTTGCGAGGATCACACAAATCCTTGAAAAAATGGAAAAACATAACCAAGCATGGCACTCAGAGGACACCACGGGTGGAATTGCACATGGTACTCCTTCCCTGACCAACATGATTAAGGAGAACCAAGAAAGAGATAAAGTAATTGACAGTCTTGCCATCAACGTCAATGTGTTGATGAAGACGTTCACTGAAAGCCAAACAAAAAAGGTGAATGTGGTGGAAGATGTTCAACCCACATCAAATGAGGATTAAGAGGAAGCAAATTATATCACCAACTCTCAAGGAGGATATCAAAGGCAACCATACCAGGGTTCAGGACAACAAAAACAATGGAGGCCTAACTTGCAAGGGCAAGGCAACCAATAATGACGAAATGACCAAGGCAGTTCAAATCAAGGGAATTGGAGTAATAGCAACAACAATTTTTCAAATCGGAGTTCAAACCCCTATTTTCCGCCAAAAGGGTAATATTCCAACTCTCCGCATTGGAAGGAAGGTTCTTCAAGTGATTCTAAGTTGGAAAACATGCTTGAACGAGTATTGCAAAATCAAGAAAGATCTGACACTTCAATGAGGAATATGACCGAGCTACTGGATTCTCATACCGCATATATTCAAAAGTTGGAAATGCAAATTAGAGATCTCTCAAGAGAGCAAAATCCAAAGCAAAAGGGTACACTACCAAGTGAAATAATTGCAAACCCAAAAGGTAGTGGGAGCAGTCCAACTTCTCATTGCATGGAAATCACAACTCGGAGTGGGAAAATACTTCAAGGAGAGAATGAAGAAGTGGTCGAAATGGAAGATCCCGAACAAGAAGTTGAGACACAAGTTGAGGTGCTAGTTGTTGTTGAAGCTGACAAAGTCCCAGAAGAGGTGAAAATTCAAGAAGTGAACCAAGAAGAGGTTAAGGAAAAGGTGAAAGAGACACCAAAAACTCTAGCCCCAATTCCTAGATCTCCTCCTCCTTTTCCTCAAAGACTTTCTAGGAAGGTTGATGATAGAAAACTCGAGAAGTTCTATGACATTCTCAAGCAATTATCGGTGAATATTCCATTTGTGGAAGAATTTCAAGAGATGCCGGGTTTTGCTAAGTATTTGAAAGACTTGATCACCGAGAAGAAAACCACCAAGAATGAAGGGGTGAATGTGACTCATCGGGTTAGTTCCATCATTGCAACAACCACCGTTCAAAAGAAAGAAGACTCGGGATCTTTTACCATTCCATGCACTATTAGGTTGCGCGATTTTGCAAGAGGTCTTTGTGATATTGTGGCTAGCATCAATTTAATGCCTCTTGCTTTCTACAAGCAAGCGGGGTTGGGTATACCGAGGCCTACAAGTATTGGAACACTCAAAACAACATCAAAACATCAAATCACCCTCGGATTCAAACCTAAGAATTCCAAAACCTTCCGAATTTCGAATTCAATCAGAAAGTCTATTAAACCTCATCCGAATGACCTGAAATTTTGCACACACGTCACAAATGACACAACGGACCTACTCCGATTTCCGGAATTCCATTCCGACCGCTATACTAAAATCTCCACTACCAACCGGAAAACGCCAACATTCCAATTTCGCCAATTCAAGCCTAAATCTTCCACGGACATCCAAAATATATTACGATCACGTTCCTAAGTCCCAAATCACCTCACGAAGCTATCCGAATCATCAAAACCAAATTCCCAGATCGTTTACTCATAAGTCAATTTCTAGTTGACTTTTCCAACTAAAAGGCCAACTTAAGAGACAAAATGTCTCATTTTTTTCCACAAAACCACTCCGAACCCAAACTAACCAACACGATGCGATGAAATACAGCTGAACAACATATAAAGAAGCAGAAATGGGGGAAACAGAGCGGTAACTCTTGAAACGACCGGCCGGGCCGTTACATCCTCCCCCTCTTAAACAAATGTTCGTCCTCGAATGAGTCAAGAAACATACCTGAAGCCTCAAATAGGTGAGGATATCTGCTCCGCATCTCCCGCTCGATCTCCCAGGTAGCCTCCTCCACGAGCCGACCTCTCCACTGCACTTTCACTAAAGCTATATCCTTTGATCTCAACTTTCAATCCTAACGCTCCAAAATAGCCACTGGCTCCACATCATAGGTCAAATCACCATCTAACTGAACCGTTACATCCCCGCAGCAGCAAGCTCTTCAGTCTTGGAATTCAAGTCTAACTCTAAATTGATCAATCTTTTAGCAGAGGCAGCCTCACAATCGGATGCAGCTAGAACGACATTATGAACTTCAACCAATTTGGCCTTAGCCACTTCAAGTTGAACCCTCAACGGGACAATCTCTTAGCTAAGGGTCTCCACTTCTTGCTCGCTTTGCTACAAACGAGCCTCTAACACAACATCCTCAGCATCTTTGGTTTCTAGTTCTGAGAGGCGAGTATCCGTTTGATCCCGTTCAACCAAAAGTTGATCCCGCTTGGAGGTAAGTTCCTTCTTTTCTCGAATCAACCTTTTAAGGCCCTCGGAAGCAAGAAAGTTGGCCTACGAAATAAGAGGGGAAAATTCAGTATATTTTCACGCAAAAATAGGAGAAATAGCAAAGGAAGTAAAGAATGTACCGCTGCGGCGTGGTGCATCGCAGTGTTCAACAAGCACTCTCCTGAGAGAGACTATATCTTTTTGTAATCTTTCTCTGAAGCCAAAGATTCAGATAGTTAGAAAGTTCTACCAGCCGGGATAGCAAATTGCATCCGGTGGAGACCGAGAGATCAACATTCCTCCTCCTTTGCGGATCTTCTAAGGGAATACCATAAATTTTCCCCAAATTCCCATGAACTGGGGATTGGGGAAGAGGAACATCTTCTTTTCAGGCGGACGCGACCAGTGGAGATGATGTTGCACTTGTTGGTGGAAGAGTTGGTGAAGAAGGTGATGAAGCCACTGGCGTTGAAGGATGAGAAGCAGCTGCGACGAACATACTCTTGGTGTTGGTTTATCATCGATCGAAGACAGAAAGGGCCTGATACTCAGCCTCATGGCACCAGGCACTGCGACTAGGATCGACCGAGGTTAGTCTTGATACTTACTGGGCACCGCTGTGGTGTACTCATACTACACTTGTGTACATTTTTTGTACAGATCCAGGTATTGATTGTTAGTGACTGTGCATATCGTTGCTGCGGGGACTCATGATAAAGATGCTGCTGCGTTTGCAGGTCTCGGAGCCACCTTCTATTGTACTTATTTCCATTGTTTCCTTTTGTTCTGGAACAATGATGTATTCATTTTGTATAACTAATCCTACAAAGGCTTATGACTTGTACTACCGGTTTTGGGATTATAAATTGCTTAAAGATTTCTATTTCGGAATTGTTCGGAGTTAGTAAATATTGTCGTTATTTCTGTTAATGTTAGGCTTACCTAGTCTTAGACACTAGGAGCAATCACGACTCCTTCGAATGGATTTTGTCATGAATATATATATATATATATATATATATATATATATATATATATATATATATATATATATATTTCTTAAAAACCTCAAAATGTTTAGGCACAGAAATATGAACTTAAAGACCAAATAAGGAAGTTCACCAATTTGAGTGCTTTCTGTCTAATATGTAACATCATGTTAAATTAATTTAAAACTAAGTCCTTGACTTCCAAGAATGCCTTTTGTCTATTCTCTTGGACTCGTTCCATAATTTGCATTGATATATTCGGTATTTATTTACACCATTTTCTTGCTGGTTCCATCAATTCCATCTCCCTTGTGCTCCCTCTCTCTTTCTCCCTCCCCCAAAAACAATGTTGAAGAGATGTTTGAATTGCTTTGGTAGTGAACACAGACCAGAGATCAGGTACCTACTCAACCATGACATATTCGTATCTTCCTTACCTATGCCTAATTTAATTTTCTTTAATTCAGCCTTGTTAAAATTATAAGTATTTTCTTTCTTTCTTTCTCGTGAATCCAGTGCTCAGAAGAACAGGGATTATCCATGGGATATTTACACATTAAAAGAGCTTGTTAACGCAACAAACAATTTTCATAATGATAACAAGATTGGTGAAGGAGGGTTTGGAAGCGTTTATTGGGGTCGGACTACTAGAGGCATCGAGGCAATCAAGTCTATCATTTCTACTTCCTCATTAATTTGGCACTTTTCTTTTCTAAAGTCAATCTAATTAAGCTTTAAAAATTAGTTCCTTTTTTTCTTCTTGGATTGAAAATCTTTTTTTTTCCCCTTTAATTGTTCAGATAGCAGTTAAAAGGCTAAAGGCGATGAGTGCAAAAGCAGAAATGGAGTTTGCAATAGAAGTGGAAATACTTGGAAGGGTGAGACATAAGAATTTATTAGGTTTAAGAGGATTTTATGCAGGCGAGGATGAAAGGCTTATAGTTTATGACTATATGCCTAATCACAGCTTGATCACCCATTTGCATGGCCAACTTGCTGCTGATTGTCTTCTGGATTGGCCTCGACGAATGAGGGTTGCTATTGGATCTGCCGAGGGATTATGGTAGGTATATTAAATTGAACCATTTCTTGCCCAAATCATAATAATATGTTCGATTTTTACCAAGTTATTCTTAATTGGGATTGGTCTCTTGATACTTCTGTTTGCCGGCCTCTTTTTCTAGTGAAGGCCTCTTATTCTTCAACAAAGCTGTTCGCCATTTTTTCCCCTACTCCCAACCAATACTCCCCCTGTTTCAATTTATTTAAAATAGTTTGACTCGACATGTAGTATTAAAAAAAGAGACTTTTGAAGTTGTGGTCTTATAAGCTTACGAAAACTATAGAAATGTATCATTCTTAAAGTATGTCAGATAAGTTGAAACGGAGAAAGTAGCGTGTATATATATATATATATATATATTACATATTAACGGCCTGCAGCCTCAAATTTTTATTTGTAGTTACTTGCACCATGAAGCAAATCCCCATATCATACATAGAGACATAAAGGCAAGCAATGTGCTCTTAGATTCAAATTTCCAAGCAAAAGTCGCAGATTTTGGATTTGCTAAGTTGATACCTGATGGTGTTACTCATCTAACAACAAGAGTTAAAGGAACCCTAGGGTACTTAGCACCTGAATATGCCATGTGGGGAAAAGTCTCTGAGAGTTGTGATGTCTATAGCTTTGGAATATTACTTGTTGAGATAATTAGTGGTCGAAAACCTTTAGAGAAACTTCCTAATGGTGTTAAACGTGACATTGTGCAATGGGCACTTCCGTATCTCCAAAAGGGTGACTTTAATCACATTGCTGACCCTAGGCTCAAAGGAAAGTTCAATCGAGAACAATTGAAAAATACAATCTTGATTGCAATGAAATGCACTGATGGAAATCCTGAAAATAGGCCAACCATGTTAGAAGTTGTGGATTGGCTCAAGGGTGGGGTGGAAAAGAGGAAGAAAGAGATCAAAATAGTGAAGAATGATGATGATGAAAACGAGAGCGATGACGACTATGTTGATGATATTGAGACTGACTATGAAGATTATGCTAAGAAAAAAAGCAAGCCAAGGCTACCCATTTCGGAGTCGAATAAGAGGAAATAAATCTCCAACAATCTTGTAATTGTTCCGAATTATTGAACTGTATATTTTAGTGTGATGTATTTGTGCTTATTTATTGTAAGTTAATTAACTCTTTTGGTACTTTTGAGGATCAGAGGAGTCATGATATCCGTTAATTTTGTTTAGTTTCGCAAAATTAATAATATTCATCCACACGGACATGCACGAAAACCTTTTCTCTTTATGCTAGGATTTGCTTGAATATTGATCCTTAAAGAAATAGTAAATCATTTCTACTGACGACGATTCTAGACATTAAATAATTCTGCAAAGTTTTAGTGGCAACAGCTTTTATAATAATAAAAACATAGCTGGATTAAATCCAAGCATATACTAGTAATATTATCCTTATTTTCTTTATTATTATTATTATTACTATTATTATTATTATTATTATTAATGTTGTTGTTATTATTAGTATAATTGAATTTTCGCCGGTTTGTAGTTGTTAATTTTCTTCCTCTATTATACATAGTTTATCGGTGATATATTCAATTCCCACGGCCGGCTTCTGATGCCTTACGTAAGCTGCTAACAAGACGATATGAAAAAGACATTTAATTAGTGTTTTTAACAAAAGTAGTGGCATATAAATAAAGGCAATGAGGGATTGATTGCTAATTTTAGCTACTCTTAGGGATCTAAGTTTAGAATTGACCACGGTATTGTTTCTTCTATGTAATAAAGGACGGCAAGGATTCCCAAATTACCATATGATGTAAGCACTTTACATTATGTTTCGGTCCTCTTAATTCGTTTCTCTGGAAAGTAATATTTATGAAATGGTGGGGTGACTAATAAAATAAATATCATTTTGGTTCAGTGTTCCAGTACCATCTAGTAATGGAATATTGTTTGTACGGGTAAAATTGGGGTAGAATTTTCCCGATTTTCCGATGAGAGAATGAAGGGGAAGTAGGGCTCGATATGATTATAATCGGGGTCGGGAACCCCTCGTATCGAGACCCAGGAAGAATGAACGATGTATTTAAGATCGGACACGGCAAAGCGACGTACCTTGGACCATGTATGGCTTCTGAACCTCAGGAGACGCGGTAAATGGTTATGCATGACGGATATGGGGCCGTAATATTCGCCCTCAACCGGAATTTACGGTGCGAATCCCATTCGGTATCAATTATAGATCAACAATTACCGGAAAAATAAGATTCTTACCTTTTTTAGACTTGTAATAGGATTGAAACTCTCCTACTATATAAAGTAGGAGTTTTTCATTAGCCTGACATATTGTATCACGCATTTCAAAGGAATAAAGTTTATTTTTGTCTTCTAGTTGTTGTTCAAGGCATTACTCATTTGTTCTTTGCTTCATTCGCGACCTAGTTTGTACCGAGGGCTAGATCGGGGACTGGTTCCGCTGTTCAATCTAAGATCAGGCTTAGTCATTATATTGAGATTGGTTTGATCATTTATTTTGTCTTAATTCATTTATCTGTTATTCTTAATTATTCTTATTGGATAAAATTACGTATGCTATAAAACGCGTACAAATATAATTGTTACTCATTTTTGGGGTAAATAATTTGGCGCTCACTGTGGGGTTAAGGATAATGGTGGTGATTTGATACGGATCTCTATAACACACCCTATTTTATGCTTGTTCTTTGAAATCTAAATTCTTGGTCAGCCTGAGGATGTCAAACTCTCAGTCTGCTCACTCGAGTATTGACCCTGAGTTAGGCCATCACAACGAAAATAGTAATGTGGTGACCAGTAATGATGTGCCTCCAGTCGATCCCAATGGTGTCTCAACCGACCACCTGGTCGATGCGAACTCGTAAGAGGCCATCAACATAAATTTGCTAATTAATCTCAAAAACGGTGTTCATAGAGGACCCCGGCCAACGGCTCGAGAAGCGCCCGAAGGTGAATCTGATGGGGTGAGCCTACAATTGATTTTCGAAATGTTGCAGACTCAACAAGCGGCAATAGCACAGCTGCAGAACCAAAGCCACGCCCCTAACAGGGTCGAGCCCGAACAATCTCAGAAAATGCTCGGAGAGACGAATAAGTTGCCGTGAGACCGGGTGAAGCCGAGCCTGGAGAAACTTTAGAGGCAATGAAGATGCTCGAAGTATTAAAAAAACGGGTGGTGTCAAGCGAGAAAAATAATGAGGCCAGCGACAAGAAGGTGAAAACATAAAACTCCAGGATCGATCAGATCCCGGGAGCACCTCCGATATTGAAGGGATCAGACTCCAAAAAATTTATCCAAAAGTCCTTCTCTCTGAACGCGGCATCGAATCCGATCCCGAAGAGGTTTCGAATGCCCGACATTTCCAAGTATAATTGTCATGACCCAAACCTATGGATCGCAACGGGCACCCGGTACTTTACTCAATCGAGTACCAACATAACGTATCTTGTCGTATCATACTATCATAGATAACTGAGCCGGAGAGGCAGCCATGAAATAGGTAGAATACAACATGTAATACCAACTTATACATAAGACATATGAGCCTCTAAGAACAAAATAACCACTAGTAACCTGAACATAGGCCAACAAGACTATACAATCTTTTACGTACATGACATCTGTCTATGAGCCTCTAAAGATACGTAATTGTCATAAGGTCAGGAAAGAGCCATACCATACCAAACAATACACATCTAAATCATACTGACCCAACAAGCAACTCCGGAGCAAATGGAGTGCACCAACATCTTTCGCTGAGCTGATTGCCTACTTGGAGGACTCTCGACCTGTCTATCGAGACCTGCGGGCATGAAACGCAACGTCCCCAGGCAAAAGGGACGTCAGTACAAATAATATACCGAGTATGTAAGGCACATAAATAAGTACGTAAAAGACATGGATGAAATATTGAGTAAATGACTCAACCCGTAAGTCTGGATAACTCTGTAAATCATAAAATACTCATAGTGTCATGCATATGTCTATGAATGTCATGTCGTGCATAGGTACATGTTTCATAATGTCATCAGGCCTCTGAGGGCATCTCATCATATCATCTCGGCTACTACGGGCAAAATCATGAACGTATGCCAACTGATCAGGCGGCGGTGCGTATATAGCGCGATAACCTTTCCCATATATATATANGTAGTGGCGCGTATATAACGCCATAATCTTTCTCATATCCCATATACATATATATATATATGTGTATACACGCGTATATAACGCCATCTGGTCATGGGTCAATGTGCATGTATAAATGCATGAAACGCATATGAAATACGTTAATAAAATCTCTCGGTACGTCATAAGACTATTATGCCTCTGATTAATAACATGAAATAAAATTTACCAACTTACGTATTTTTGAGACCCATGAACAGATGATAGAATAATATGACACATGGGAGAATAAGAATATACACATTTCTAGCATTTCTAAGAATAGAGTAATTTATGGAATTTGTGCATTTGCTCATTTTGCTTGTGTCGTATAGATCATGCCAAAAAGAAAGAAGGGATAGCCTTAACATACCTGGAGCAGGGAAAAAAACCGTATGATATTCTTGAGAAATATTGCACCGTGAATATTACAAAGAAACTCCGAATTGGTTTTTGATCATTTCAAGTTGAAATATACAGTAGTAGAAATATAAACGACGTTACTCTTTCGTGATAGCATTATTGATTTCTTTGCTACTCACTCATTTGTGTAATATAGTTCATCTTCAAGACTTGTGTATTCTGATACGGAGATATGGCAGAACTAATTTGCTTTTAAGCATTATAGATCATTGACCAAGAAATATATCATCTATGTAAAGAAGATTTGTATTGAAAATCTTCCAAATGAAGTATTGTGCGACTAAGGCATTAGTTTGCCACCCAATCAAAATTGACCATGAGTCATGTCTTAGGAAGTGGCTTGCTGCCACGTGGGGGTGGGGATTTCAATCTTATCCCATAATCAATTAATTAATTAGATAATATTCTGTTACACGGTAATTAACCAATTACCCGCATAATTAAGAATTATCTCAAATTACTTATAATACTACTCATTTTTAATACTCCTTATACACCTTACTATCATGGTCATGTGGTATCTTGTATGGTGCTAGTCCATAAGTACCGGGTATTTTAGCTCGGGCCGTATTTTATCCCAAAATGACAAAGTTCGACGAAATTCATTTTCTTTGATTTACTTGCCCTCTCACCTTCACGAATTTACTCATCACTTGTTTGAGATAGCATAATACTTATAATCCAAAAATAATCTCATTCCTGAACTTACGCCGATTAACTTATGACGAAACTTTAACGTACGAAAACATGGGGTATAACATCATTCCCCCCTTCGGAACATTCGTCCTCGAATGTTGACTGATGCACTTATCATTTTCATAACCCATAGCTCTTGCGAATATTTTAATATTCTCCTTTCCATTTAGGCAAATGTTCTTTGAATAAATCCACAGGTCAGGGCATTCCCCCCTTTAAGCCTCTTTCTTATACCACGACTTGTAGTCGGAATCCTTCTAATCTCGTAACTATTGCTACCTTCTATCATGCAGCCTGTATGATTCTAATTTTGTATGTGCGCCTATACGACACTTCTCTCCTCCTTCCTCCAGCCCTTAGCTAATCTCTACGCCTCACTTTGTGAACATATACAAAATTATGTCAAGTTGTCCCTTTGGGTGTCATTAGTTTTACTATATCTAAGTAGGCCATACTATACCATTACTCTTACTTCGATTTATTGTTACTGAGGTATGTGACAAAACTCCAAGTTACTCTCTCGCTGCTTATCATGTATGTATAAATCTAAGTCCTTTAATGCTTCCTCGTTACTGTTCATCTTAAGAATGACGACCTACTCTCATCTCATATTTTGTAACCCTTATCCATCCATTGTTGATTCACCTCAATATTGATCTACACTCTACCTCTGATAACTTGAAACCTCTTACGTAATCAACAGGGCTTACGTTGAATCATAGAACATTTGAAGTGATTTTCTTGATCCACCTAGGGGCGTTACGATACTATTCTTCCATAATTGTATTTCATAGCATCCTAATGTGATTTACCTTACATGGGTATTTTAATCCTGCAAAATTCATGAAATTATTACTCAATCGAAGGCCCAAACGTCATCCTTTATCAATCACAATTACATCCTCATTGCACTACCAGGGCAGGATTCCATCTCTTCTAAATGCTACTAGTCTTAGACTCCTTTGAGTTCATTCAGGCCATACTAAACTTCCTATAACCATTAGCTCCCTTGTTTTCGTGGGCTTAATGTCGAGGACTTATCCATTCTAGTCACATTCTCACTTGCCCTTTCTTATCCTTACTCTTGTCTTTTTAAACCCATGTCGTCCTATCATACTTTAGCTTGCGACCAATTTCCTTATGATTTTCTTGAACATCAAGCTAGACATCATATCGTCCCTAACTCTTCCTTATTTTCTTGACTAGGCCTCTCGATACCTAGACCGTAGGCTAGAAGATCTGCTACTGACGATGCCGCTATTATTCCTGGATACTGAATCCCCACTCTTCTAGCCTTTTATCCAAAGTATGGACTATTCACAACCTTCTGCATTTGAGTATCTCGTACGTTGTACACCTTCACCTTACTTACCTTAAAGTCTCATATTACATCTTCTATTTCTTTCATGACCTCCCCTACACATAGGTATAATTCACATCCACGTCTTGAACTTCTATTACAATACATGCGCCTCGTTACACAATCTTGTGAGAGCTTCATACTAACTTCTTATGAGGTTGGGACACTTCTAACGGCTTTATCATGTAGCCGTTATAGAATATGGCTAATGTACTATCTCTCTTGTACCTCTGATATTAAGAGTGATTCTGCAATGTTCTCAATCATGATGTCTCTAATTTTCTTGGTCCAATAATTAGACTCCTGATTTACTTAGTTGATGTAACTCTTTAGTTTCCTCTTCCTTCTAAACAGCATTTCTGTAGGCTTAAGCTATCTTCCTATCTACGGCTCATGGTATTTTTTATTACTTTAGCCTTTCATGGATGCTATGGAATTATCCATGATACAATCTTCTAACAACTCAATCCTTTGTCTATGACCTAGACTCAATTCTTTCTTTTAACTTATACCGGAGACTTCTATGGCTGTATGAATGTCAACATATATGCTGCATGGATAATACTCCAAAATCTTAAGTGTGTTCATAACATAACTAACTCTGGATCATTGATCGAATAATTCCTTTCGTTCCTTCTCAGTTTTCTTTAAACGTAAGCTATTACCTTTCCCTGTGTTTCTGTCCCCTTGTTGCGTGCATACTTATCTTATCTTAGTACCCACGCATGCCGAAATTTTATGCAACTCATATGGTCTCGAATATAACTTTTGGTTTTACTCCCCGCTCCTTAGCCATGGTAGGTGCCACTTTCTTTTGGAGTGCATACAATTTCGTAATGAGACTGTTGTTACACAACCATTTCCTCTTTAGGTCATTATGCTTTGGTTGAAGCCTTCTTCCTTATTTCCTCAGCTAGTCTTTCGTTGTAGTACTTAGGGAGGACCCTCTGACTCTTGCAAAGCTGTGAGCTTATTATGGACCTTTTGATGTCCTTCTTTGCCTATAATTATCTGTAGTTACTTACCTCTATGCCCTTGTGCTTGTAGGGTTGCTTCTGAACTGATATTTCGACTATCTTCTTAGTGGCATTCTCTTTTATTTCCGTAATACTCATACGGTACCTTTTTAACTTCCCCAACTCTTATATGAATATATATCAAGTATTACAATGTCATAACTGCGAGACTGAATTCCCCATGTTGGGGTTCCCTACGTTTATCTTGCACTGATCTCTTGACTTGTCTTTTATCCTCTTGTCTAGCCATAACTAGGCTCTTCCTGAATCAACTACTAACTACTCGTTGGCCCATTCTCATATCAATATTCCGAGTAATCTTTCTTCGGTTATTCCCTTTGCCTTAACTTACGTCTCGCACTGGCTCCTTTTTTCTCAATAACATCTCGAGCAGGAACCTCTAATTCCTTTCCTTGACGTTGCGTTTGTATAATATTCGAGAATCGTAGCATATTTGTGGGATTTGGATAAGGGAAATCTCATTCCTTTTTCATTTTTATCGCATTCTTCCTTTACCAATCCATAGTCACTAGAACCACTTAATTCTGGCTTAATGCCATATTACTCCATATTCCCCCCTTTAGGGGAGTACTAAGAGTTTGAGCCACGGGGATTACCTCTTTAACTTTGGCTTCTTTTCCCATCTTCGATGACCCTTACTCGCCGTGCGGTAATCCTTCTGTACCAAGGATAATGAAATTCCTTACTCGCGAGGGTGGCACTTTGTTTAACTGGCACACATAGTCCCTTAAGCTTAACGTTGCTCACATTGCTTGCTTTAGGGAAGCGTCTTCCTGGGTGACCATTCTCTGAATTCATCATGGATCTTCTTCTGTTGTCCATTCTATTATTTCCCGAATGAAATCTGAAATTCTCATGATGCCGACTATTATCCAATCACTCAGTCCCTAATTCACGTTTAGTTTATCTTGTTCACCAGCCCATACTGATTTCCATTACTCTAGGGTCTAACTTTTCCTTCTGGTAGTTGCGTTGGAGTCACGAACTTATTTCTTCAAGTGAGGATATGACTTTATGGCCTATACTCTTTTATTGTCTCAAGGCCTATCACCTCTCGCCTTTTCCTTCACTTGACTATAGACTCTGTAATACTATAATCTTTTTGGACCTACCGTTGTCATCCATGTATCACATTAAACTCATAATGCTTTTGTTGGCCCATGTTTAGATGAAGTTTTGAAGATTGACAAAATGAACTCAGTCATGAACCAGGTCCATCCTGTGAGACTCAGTGTTGATATGCCTACACATGTGACATACGCGTGAAGAAGATAAGTCTCAAGGATCACCAACAATATCTTCTGAATGGATCGAAAAGATTGCATATAGGATAAGGAATTGAAGTCTCCTTATGAAAAGAGAATTATATCCGGATCAAGAATATGAATTAGGTATTAGAGTTGTTCTTGGACTCGAATTGTCAAAGGATCCACAATTCGAGTTCTTATCAAACTCTGATTACTAACTCTATAAATATAACAATTGTTCTCTTTTACAGGTGATTGCACGTAAGCAGAAGTTAAGCATATTTGAGAGCAAAAAGATCAAGTCTGATTTGCAAGCAACATATGCGAGATACAAGTGTGCACGTCTGAAGCTACATGAACTAAGATAGAAGAACCAGTTTCATCATTGTGTTTATTCTAAGTCTAGTTCAATTGTAGTAGGTTTTCATATTGTACCTTTCAGCTTTCATAGAAGCAATTGTAATAGGTATATTGAGTATTCAAGTTAGAGTTAACTTGAAAGTGTCGCAACAGTTGAGGCTGTGTGCTACACTGGGATTAGAGTTAATCCTTAGGTTTACAAAGAGTTTTGTAAATGCAGTTTTTGGCTTAGTGATTTTAGTGGAGCTTGGGAAAATCCTACTGAGTAGTAGGTCGTGGTTTTTTCACCTTTTGAGCCAGGTGTTTTCCACGTAAAAATCTCTGTGCACTTTACTTTCAGCATTTATTATTCCGCAAACTGCTGTAGTTAGAACACTTAGAAGAACCGGGTTCTTCTAACGCGAAAATTAGGTACCACACAAATCACCCCCCCTCTTGTGTGGTATTGACGTTTATAACATCAATTGGTATCAGAGCGGGTTATCCTTGAAGAGGTTAACACCTTAGGAAAAGATCAGCATGAGTGCACCACCTGGGAACTGGGAAGGGCAATCCACTGCCAGGCCTCCTCTCTTCAATGGCCTCTACTACTCCTGGTGGAAAAACAGAATGAGGGACCATATAATGGGCGAAGACTATGAGCTTTGGGATATCATCACTGATGGTCCTTTAGCCACAACCAAGAAGAATGCTAAATGAGTGGATGTTCCAAAGACAAGAGTAGATTGTACTACTAAAGATCTAAGGAAATGGGAGAAAAATGCAAAAGCCAAGAAATGGTTAGTGTGTGGACTTGGTCCTGATGAGTACAGCAGGATTCAATGCTGTACTACTGCCAAGGAGATCTGGGACACTTTACAAGTGGCTCATGAAGGAACTCCTCAGGTGAAGAGGTCAAGAGGAACACTGCTGTATTCTTAATATGAGAATTTTACTATGAAGGATGGAGAAACTATCCAAGAAATGTATACTAGGTTCACTACACTGACAAATGAACTTGAGTCTCTTGGAAGGATTATCCTGGAAGAAGACAAGGTGGAGAAGATTCTAACTAGAGTTTTGCCAATCTCCTAGGAAAGCAAAATCACTACCATTCAGGAATCCAAGAACATTGCTACTTTAAAGTTGGATGAACTGATTGGAAATCTCACTGCCTATGAATTGAGAAGGCAAACAATGAAGATGGATGCTCCAAAGAAAGAAAGAAGTCTGGCTCTCAGAATTTCAGAAGGATCAGATCTTGAAGATGATGAAATGGCTATGATAACCAGAGATTTCAAGAAATATCTTATGAGAGGAAAGGGTGCTTCAAAAGGAACAACATTCAGCAAACCTAGGGCTCCTGAGAAACAAACCAATGAGGGGTGTTACAAGTGTGGGAAGACTGATCACCACATCAGAAACTGCCCTCAATGGGAGATTGAATGGAAGAAAGAAAGAGCTGAAAGAAGAAACAGGAAGAAGGAACAGGTTCAACCAAAAAGAAACAAAGGTTCAACTAAGGCTATGGTTGCTGCTTGGGGAGAAACATCAGATGAGGACTCTGAAGATGAAGCTGAGGAGGATCAAGCTCTAATGGCCATCGGAGAATCAGAAGATGAACAGGAGGTAAGTATTCTACACCTTAAAGAAAAGATTAAGTTCTTGTCTAAAGAAAAACTGGCTGATCTGCTGATGGACTTCATAGATGAGTCTGAAATAATAAACAGTGAGAAGGATGTTCTGTCTAAGGAATGTGTTATCCTAGAAGAAAAATGTAAAAGGTTAGAGTCTAGGGCTGATGAGAGTGACAACACAAATACTGAGTTGAAGAACCAGGTTCATCAACTTGAAAATAAGATTCTAGAACTTAGATCTGAAAATATTAAACTGAAATTAGGGACAGGAAAGAAAAGGGCTGATCAATCATTTCTCACCCTAGAAGAAAATCTAGGAAAAATGAAAGATGAACTGTACAAGAAAGATGAATTGATTAAAGTCCTAAAAGAAGATTTAGGAAAGGTAAAGCATGAACTAGACAGAACATGCAAATGGAACAAGGCTTCTGATGCACTCTCCTGGCTGCAAGAACATCATAGTAGCAACAAGAGAGGACTTGGATTTGGGACACAAGCTCCAAAATGGGATCCCAAAAACAAGTATCTCACACTTCCTGAGAATAAGATCTGCACACACTGTGGTAATACTGGCCATTACAAAAATGAATGTAATGCAAGAGAAAAGGCCAGTCAAAAGAACAAAGCCTTTGTTCAAGAAAAGCACAAACTGCCTGGTTGGGCAAAGAAAAATTTAATTCATCCTTTTGCCCATAGAAAGGGACCCAAACTAGTTTGGGTTCCTAAGACTAACCCATGATTTCTTTTTGCAGGACCAAGTGAAGGGAAGTAGCCAAATATGGTACATGGATAGTGGCTGCTCAAAACATATGACTGGTAACAAGAACCAGTTCCTTTCACTTGAGAACCTAAAAGGAGGTAATGTCTCCTTTGGAAATGGAAAGAAAGGTGAGATCATTGGTGTTGGAAAGGTAGGAAAGACAGACTCTCATTCCATTGAGAATGTCTATTTGATAGATGGCTTAAAATATAGCCTGATAAGTGTGTCACAACTGTGTGACAGAGGTAACCTTGTGGCTTTCACTTCCACAAAATATTTTGTGATTAGCCTTACTACTGACAAGATTGTTTTGCAGGGAAGGAGAGTTAACAATATTTACATTGTAGATCTGTCAACTCTCTCTGAAAATGAACTCACTTGCTTGAGTGTGTTAATTAATGATCCCCTCCTTTGGCACAAAAGACTTGGCCATGCCAGTCTAAATCAATTGAACAAATTAGTCTCCAAGGACTTGGTGATAGGGTTACCTAATATCAAGTTCAAGGAAGACAAAGTTTGTGAGGCATGTGCAAGGGGGAAGCAGGTAAGGTCATCCTTCAAACCTAAGAAAATGGTAAGTATGTCCAAGACGTTGGAACTGGTTCATATGGATCTTTGTGGTCCAATGAGAATCATGAGCTGAGGTGGTAAAAGATATGTAATGGTGCTTATTGATGATTATTCTAGATTTACCTGGGTATTGTTTCTAACTTCTAAAGATGAAGCATTTGAAATGTTCACTGCTTTTATTAAAAAAACCCAAAAACAATTAGGAAATCAACTTGCATCCATTAGGTCTGATCATGGAACTGAATTTGAAAATGCACAATTTGCTAAATTTTGTGATGAAAATGGAATAGATCATAATTTTTCTGCCCCTAGGACTCCTCAGCAAAATGGGGTAGTTGAAAGGAAGAACAGGACCCTTGAGGATATGGCAAGGACCATGCTACTTTCCAGTAAACTACCTCATAGCTTCTGGGCAGAGCCTATAAACACTGCTTGTTATATAATAAATAGATGCATGACTAGACCTCATGTAGAGAAAACTCCCTATGAGTTACTTAAAGGGAGAAAACCAAACATATCCCATCTTAGGGCTTTTGGTTGTAAGTGCTATGTGCACAATAATGGCAAAGACTCCCTAGGTAAGTTTGATCCCAGAAGTGATGAGGGAGTATTCTTGGGATATTCTTCACATAGCAAAGCATACAAAGTGTTTAATAAAAGAACTCTATGTGTTGAAGAGAGTGTACATGTTGTGTTTGATGAATCTAACACTCTTTCTGAGAGACAGGAACATGAAGATGAAGCCATTGGACTGGTGAGACAATTGAATGAAGCCACAGCACAAGTCAAAGTGGCATCAAAGGAAGGAGCAGGTGATGGAACGGGTCCTCTCACCCAGGGCAACCTGACAGGGGGAACAATCTGAAAGAACCTGTACCTGAACCTGTTCCTCTGCAGCATAACTATGAATGAGAAACTAGCAGGAACCAGATGGTGGGGAAATCTTACAAGTACCTGAGTTCTCACCCCATTGAGAACATCATCAATGATCCAACATCTGGGGTCAAGACAAGATCACAACTGAAGAACCTGTGTGCATTTGATGCTTTTCTGTCCCTCATTGAACCCAATAATGTGAATGAAGCTCTACAAGATGCAGATTGGGTCAATGCTATGCAAGATGAGCTCAATCAGTTTGAAAGAAGCCAAGTCTGGCACTTAGTTGCAAAACCAAAAGACAGGTCAGTCATTGGGACAAAATGGGTCTTCAGGAATAAACTAGATGAAGATGGAACAGTTACAAGAAATAAGGCAAGGTTGGTGGTTCAAGGCTATAGTCAAGAGGAAGGCATTGATTATGATGAGACTTTTGCTCCAGTGGCTAGACTTGAAGCAATTAGACTCCTCATAGCCTTTGCAGCACATATGGAATTCACTCTTCATCAAATGGATGTCAAAATTGCCTTCCTAAATGGCTATCTCAAAGAAGAAGTGTTTGTGAGACAACCTCCAGGATTCGAAAGTAAAGAATGTCCTGATCATGTATACAAGCTAGATAAAGCTCTCTATGGTCTCAAGCAGGCCCCAAGAGCTTGGTATGAAAGATTGTCAAAATTCCTTCTGGAGCATGGGTACAAAAGAGGTAAAATTGACAGCACTTTGTTCCTAAGGGAAAAAGGCTTGCAGATCAAACAAAGTCCAAATGGAACCATGATTCATCAGCAGAAGTATACAAAAGAACTAATCAAGAAGATCAAAATGGAAGACTCTAAAGAAATAGATACACCTATTGCAACTGCCACTAAATTAGATATTGATGAACCTGGTTCATCAGTTGATCAAAAGTTGTATAGGGGTATGATTGGTTCACTCTTGTATCTTACTGCCAGCAGACCTGACATTGTTTTCAGTATAGGACTTTGTGCTCGTTTTCAAGCTAATCCTAAAGAGTCTCACTTGATTGCTGTCAAGAGGATATTGAGATATCTAAAGGGGACTACTGAATTCTGCCTATGGTACCCTAAAGGTAGTAATTTCGATCTAGTAGGTTATGCTGATTCTGACTATGCAGGTTTCCTAGTGGATAGAAAAAGCACCTCAGGTATGGCTCACTTTCTTGGTTTATGTCTTATATCATGGGCTACAAGAAACAAAATTCAGTAGCCCTATCTACTGCTGAAGATGAGTATGTGGCTGAAGCTTCTTGTTGTGCTCAACTACTGTGGATCAAACAACAATTAGTAGACTTCGGTATAGAAGTGCGATGCATACCAATATTCTGTGATAACACTAGTGCTATAAGTATGACAAAGAACCCTGTTCATCATAAAAGGACCACGCACAAAGATGTTAGACACCACTTCTTAAGAGATAACTATGAGAAAGGGTTAATCTCCATAGAATTTTGTGCTACTGATAAACAAATAGCTGACATCTTCACTAAAGCACTGAGTAGAGAAAACTTTGAAAGGAACAGGTTGGAATTAGGGATGACTAAGATCACCTAAAAGGTCCAGTTCAGAATGCACAATGAAAATTTTTTTTTTTTGGCTAGGAGTTCTTAATTTTTGTGAATATTAGACTAATTTCTACTCAGTCTCATACTGTAAATAGTATACTCTTGTGACACGTGTCTATGCAATTCACTAATCTCTTACAAATTTTCTATTTTGACATTTGAGGCATAATCAAGAGAAGTTTCACTTGAAGAACCTGGTTCATCAAATTATGCTCATGAGAAAGTTCAGGTATGTTTCTATTCTTTGCACAATTAGAAAATTTAATTATCAATCATGAGCAAGAGTCCTAGATATACCAAACGTCCTAATAATTCTATCCGTTGGGTCAATTGAACCATTTTCATTGAAACTAGAAGTCTAAATATAACGGCACCTTCTCCTAAATTCTAGTAATTCAAATTAATCTCTACTGAGACCGAAACTCTAAATTGATTAGACCTCTATGTGACTACTGAAAAGGCTGCAGTTTCTGAGTAATAATTACCTTCTTTAAAAACCCCAAACCACTCAATAATCATCAATTCCTCAAGAAAACCCCTGATAATTCTCTCTCGTCTCTGAAACTCTCCAAAGCTCTTCACACCACCAAAATTCTCTTAGAGTTTTCAGAAATTCCTCACCATGACAAATCCCCAAGACAATCCTGGCATTCCACCACCCGTTTCACCCAATACCTCATCTTCTACACCACCAGTCGAAAACCCAAAACCTAGATTCCATCGCCAGAAAATGCTAGCAAGAAAAACTGTAGCTACAGGTTCTTTGAGAAAAACTTTGAATGAAAAACTTCAGTCCAGTCAAAAGAAAGCAGGCCCAGCAGCTGAGACCAACTCTAGCTCTGAATCTGATGATTACATCTCCACCAGTGAAGGAGATGAACCTAGGTCTTCTGAACAGGCCAAAACTCAAGAAACCCAAAGAGAGGTAAAATCTTGCTATGTTTTTTCTGATGTAGTTGAAAGGGAGAAAAATCGATTTGTTCTGATAGGGGCTGCTAGAGATGTAGGTGGGACTGATTCTGGGAAAATGAGGAAGAAAAGGAAGAAGGAACCTTTAGCCATATGTGGGGGTGGGGAAGAAGGAGTCTCGAAGTCAGGGGGAAGTGGTGAGGCTGCTGAGGTGTTGATTAATCTGAGTAAACAACAAGATGAACCTGGTTCATCTGATGAAGAAAGTTTGGCTGACTTGTTGAAGAAAGTGGGGGCCAGCTATGACCCAAAGAAACGCAAGGCTTCCTCACAAAAGACCCCTGCTGCATCCAAACCAACCAAGAAAAGCAAACAATCACCACCCAAGTCTACTCCTAGGATTAGAGCTACTAGAAGTAGGGTCAGGGAAAGTGAAGCAGAATTGAAGAAGGCTTTAGAAGAAAGTAAGAAAAAGAGGAAAGAGAAAGGGAAAGCAAAGATAGGTGAAAGCTCGGAGGCTGTGGTTGAAGAGGAAGAAGAAGAGATGGAACAGGTCCATCTAGAAAGGAGTACTACTGTGGAAGTTCCCACTACCAAATCAAAGGGAACCAGGACTTCTGCCAAGAAGCCTTCCAAGCCAGTACCTGCTGAACCTGTTCTTGCCAAGAGAACAAGGTCAGCTGCAAAAGGAAAACAAGTGAAAATTGTTGAAGAAGATGATGAATGGAGTGAGGATGAAGGAGATGAGTCAGAGAAGGAACAGGACAGATATGCCATGTTTGGCAAGAGGAAAATTCTGAAAGGGAGACTACTCAAGGACCTGGAGGAGCCAGGTATGATAAGGCTTCTGACTGCACTAGAAGCACAGGGCTGGAAGGACATGGTTCTTCATATGGATGGAAAATTGGCCAGGAATGAACTTGTAGAGTTTATGGCAAATGGGACAGTGAAGAATGGGCTGGTGACTAGCATAGTGAAAGGTGTCAAAGTAAAGTTCAATGCTGCAAAGCTGGGCAAGATTCTAGACATCCCTAGTGAGGGATATGATGATTATACAAGGCAGAGGTGGCCTTGCCTGGATGGGTTGCCTACTGATCTTCAGATCACAAGGAACTTTTGTGACACCACAACAGATGAAGAGGTACCTGAGGCCAGGGCAGTTCAGAAAAGTGAAATGAGGCCAGACCACAAAGTGCTTTTTGAATTTGTCAACAAATGCCTTCTACCCAGACAAGAAAGAAGGCATACAGCAAATTATATGGATCTGGTTCTTATGCAATGCCTGAATGAAGGGAAGCAGATCAACTGGCCTGCCTTTATTGTAAAGCTGCTTGAAAGGGTACTCAATGGCTCAAAAGCTCATGCCATTCCCTATGGATTTATCTTGACAACTGTACTTGAAAGATTGAATGTTACCCTGAAAAAGTGGGAAATGGCTTCGAGCAAAGAGCATTTTGGCAGCAAAACCCTTCAAGCTTGTGATTATATGCTCAGTACAGCTCCAGTTGAACCTGGTTCTTCAGTAAAAACTCCTGTGAATAGTAAGGTCAGCGCCTTAGTTCAGGAGGTTGGGGCAAAAGACGCTGAGATAGCAAGGCTTCAGGCCAGAGTTGCTGAATTGGAGGGAGAAAGGAATGGGTTGAGAGCTGAATTTGCTAAGGAGAAGGAGAAAAATGAGAGCATGCTTCAACAGATGCTCAATCTGCTACAAACCCAACCCTCCAGCTCTTCTAAGCCTTAGATATTCTGTCCCAGTGTGCACCAGTCTAGACCCCCTCAGTGACCCAATTTGGGATTTTAGTTGTTTATTTTCTTTTGCTCATGGTTTGGTAATTTTGTTTTTCTTCTTGTGGACTGCATTGTAGAAACACCTTGCTAATCAATGAATGCAGCTTTTCTTGCTTTTTGTTAATTCTGATCTTAATAGTTATTCTTGTCAAGTTGATTTTTGATTATCTAAAGCATGCTTTCACTTGCAGTTGCCCCAGTGGCCATGAGTAATGATTAATATTCTGGGATTCACATATTTATGCAGCTTTTCGATGATGCCAAAAGGGGGAAGATATTGTGCTTTAAAAGAAATTGTGTCTATTTTCTGAACAGTGATGTTTATGACCTAATTAAATCTGGCCCTTAATGATAAGTAAAAGTTTTCGAGTGATGATATTTTAGCTGAGTTTCACAGGTTCTATAATCAGTAAAAGCACAGAGTTTGTCATCATCAAAAAGGGGGAATTTGTTGGCCCAAGATCAGTTGAAGTTTTGAAGAATGACAAACGAACTCAGTAAAGGACTAGGTTCATCTAAGGAGACACAGTTGTTATGGCCCATACACATGAGATGCATGTGAAGAAGATAAGTCCTTGAGATCAAGCAGCAATATCTTGATAAATATCTTCTGAACTGATCGAAAAGATTGCATATAGGATAAAGAGTTGAAGTCTCCTTATGAAAAGAGAATTACATCCGGATCAAGAATATGGATTAGGAGTTAGAGTTGTTCTTGGACTCGAATTGTCAAAGGATCCACAATTCGAGTTCTTATCAAACTCTGGTTACTAACTCTATAAATATAACGATTGTTCTCTTTTACAGGCGTATGCACATAAGCAGAAGTTAAGCATATTTGAGAGCAAAAAGATCAAGTCTGATTTGCAAGCAACATATGCGAGATACAAGTGTGCACGTCTGAAGCTACATGAACTAAGATAGAAGAACCAGTTTCATCATTGTGTTTATTCTAAGTCTAGTTCAATTGTAGTAGGTTTTCATATTGTACCTTTCAGCTTTATCTAGAAGCAATTGTAATAGGTATATTGAGTATTCAAGTTAGAGTTAACTTGAAAGTGTCGCAACAGTTGAGGCTGTGTGCTACACTGGGATTAGAGTTAATCCTTAGGTTTACAAAGAGTTTTGTAAATGCAGTTTTTGGCTCAGTGATTTTAGTGGAGTTTGGGAAAATCCTACTCAGTAGTAGGTCGTGGTTTTTTCACCTTTTGAGCCAGGTGTTTTCCACGTAAAAATCTCTGTGCACTTTACTTTCAGTATTTATTATTCCGCAAACTGCTGTAGTTAGAACACTTAGAAGAACCAGGTTCTTCTAACGCGAAAATTAGGTACCACACAAATCACCCCCCCTCTTGTGTGGTATTTACGTTTAAAACATCAATCATTCTAACATCCAAATTTTATATTTCATCATCAAATCCTCAAGAACACAAAAATCACCAAAGTTGTGATTTTTCAAGATTGATCTACTAGAGGTAATTTCAATGCTTCAAACTCGTATTATGAGTAGATAGAAGTATTTGAAGTATTTGTTACATGTTTTATTGGTTGAAAGATTGGATTATAAAACTCTAGTTCATGTCATGAATAGTACTTTTGAGAAAATAAGAGAGAAGATGAATGGTGAATCTTGGCGATGAAATTGATTGAATACAATGAACCTATGGAATTATTTGTTAGCAAAAGATGAAAGTGATCAACTAAGTAATCATCCGAATTGTATATCGTGCAAGTTTTGATTATGGAAGATGATGAATAGTAACTTGATGGCATTGGACAATTGATGTAGTATCATTAATGACTTCGAATGAGTATAAAAATATAAGGATGAAGCTGAATGGTCCAGCTGGTAAATCTATTTGACGATTTGAGTTGTTGAAGGCTTGTAGCCAATTTATGAGCCATATACGGATATTGATTAATATCTTAAGTCATATTTTGATGTAATTAGGATATCTAATTGTAGATATCGACTTGTTGGTGATGTTGAGCTTTTTAATCAACATTGGAATGATGGAAGATGATTGAAAGCTTGTGAATGTTAATAAAGCGAAAGCGAGGTAAGTTGATTAAAACTTGCTCTTCTTGAGGGACTTTGTCTAAAAGCATGTTTCAAGTTAATACTTAAGTTGTTTGCAAATGTGCTTTCGTGCTTGTGGGGACAAACAAGTACGGATATCTCCATGTACTAAATATTATGTTGCATATGTAGTGTCATGCCGTTTTGTAAAAATTTTATTTTAAATCTTGTTGGCAAAATGACACTCGAGGTAAATGTAATAAGTTTTTATCAAAACTTACGTATTGACAAGAGTATACATATTTGAGTGCTAGAGATAAGTTTTCATGGAAACTATTTCTTTTGGAGTTTGATGTTAAATTGCTAAAGGCTTTAGCATGAAAAATGATGTTTATTTAATTTTTATTCAAATAATTTAGATTTTCTATAAATGCTATGACTTGATAAAAAAATAGATCCTTTGAAGCTACCATGCTATGAATCTATTTTTGAATTATCAAATATTTTGGGAGTTACTTGTGACCGAGATTGACTTCGGATATATTTTGTTCGTTGTCATGAAACTACACGTGCCGGTGTAGGCGTAGATGGCCACTTTGTGGTATAGACTAAGACCTAGTGCTCTCCCTTGAGAGAGTACTATTTTGTGCTATTACTAGCATGGCTGAGTCGATTCGTACGGCACTACGATGAGACGATCTGAGCAAGTAGGGTATATGATACTTGCCGCTAGGTACATAACCTAGTTGACTTTCTTATGTCGGTGATGGTATAGTACTCCCAGTGAAAGGTAAGGATGATTTTCTTATGTTTAGGCCTAAGGAGCCGAAAGCAATTTCGATGACTTAAAGCATATGTATTGATTTTGTACGATTTATCCAAAATCTTTGATTGATGTAAATGTTTTAAAAGTTTATATTGTGGGTTATATTTCACTTGCTTGTTATTTAAAATAACAAGGGTCATGAATTGATAAAATTTCTTATCGTTTTATATCAAATATTGGTGCATTATGTTTTTATAAAGTTTGTCCCAAGAACTTAAGTTAGAGAGAGTCTATGACACTTATTGAGCACCGTTGTGGTGTACTCAGCCCTTAGGCCCCCCCTCCAGGGCCCTGCTTACTTTACATGTTTCCGGATGATGTATGATACGTGGCATGCGGTCATGCCAGGATGACTCTCTTTTCGAGGTATTATGAAGCACCACTCTTGTTTCGTGGTAGCTATCATGTTCTTCCTTATTTTATTTTGTTGGAATTACTCCAACCGTTTGTTCTATTCTTGGGTAGAGGCTCCATAGATAGTTATGAAAGATTGTATTAACGGGGTTGTACACGACATTCATGAAAGTATATTTATTTTACTTAGTTTCATTGTTATTATTATGAAAGGGCATCATGTGTGATTTTGAATTGGAAAATATTTTATCATTTAACTTGAAAATGTATATAATTTTCAAGGAGCTTCCGCAGTTAAATTGGTTTTCATGCATATGATTTGGGTGCATCACATGGTTTGGTTCGCTCAGGTCGGGTAGAGTGCCGGGTGCCGGTCACGTGGTTTTGGGTCGTGACAGGTTTAAGACCCATAATTAATATTTAATTAATGAGCAAATCTCATCCGTCTGATCAGTTACTTGATGGACGTACCGGATTAAATGAGAACCTCTATAAATTTGTCCTCTCCCCACCCATTAGGGTTACCGTATTTTATTTTCTCTCTTCCAACACTAAAGTCGACGGTAACGAAAACTAGGGCAAAGGGCGAGAAACCAATTTTGGATTAATGCTTCCGCTTCATGATGATGGCTTACGATTCAGGTATGTTTTCTGTAACGATTTTGTGTAAGATTATCATGTTCAAGATCGTGGTATGCAATTAAAGCTTATCTTTACATGTGGTGTCAGAGCATGGATATTTGAACTGATAATCTTCAATTAACGAGATTAATTTCAAAACATACCGAGAGAAAGAATCTAGCCGAATATTCTCCGCTATTGCTACTCTCCTGCTTTTTCTCCCTGCAATTTTTTCTTGGGTGTTTGTTCAATATGTGCTTTGCTATCCATTCCATGAGTGCTTACCTGTTGGCAAACAAAATAGTGGAAGACTTCTAGAATCATGCGGGTCAGTCATCCATTAGGAAGATAGGAAATTTTGTCACTTCCCTTTGAGCTGAAGGCCGAACATTTTGTGGTCCATGGCTCTAGTTTGTGATAACCTAAAATCTTGTGTTTTTTTTTCATTTATGTGATTGCGGCTGTTTTCTTTGGGAGAATGAGGAACCAGAAGTTGTAACATACATTTTTAATGTTTAATCTTATAGAAGATAATCCTGTTATAATGCCATTAGAAGGTGTTATACTGGTTATCTTTTAGAGGGTTAGTCTTCATTAAATTTAACTCAATCACCAAGCAAGTGCCAAAAGGAAAAGATGAACTTATATTGATTTGAAACTAGTTATTTATTTCTTGGGCAGTATAGTAATCTGTTTTGGGCTATTAGGTTGGTGAAATTATTTATTGTTTATTTTATATATGTGATTAATGTGTATATAGTTTGTTAGTCACCAAAGTGACCAAACTAGATTATTTAAAGTATTCAGATGCATAAAATCTTATCATCTCTATTTTGTGTGTGCACTTATGTTATATAGTTTGTTAGTCACCAAAGTGGCCAAACTAGTTTATTTATGAAAGTATGCATCATAAAATTATAGTTTATCCATGAAATTAATGAAATGCCTATATTTAAAATTAATGGATAAATTAATTTTCACTATTGCTAGAGCTTAAGGATTTATCCAAAGGTGAATCAATTATTCTATGAATAGTGAATATGATGAGGTAAATTAATATTCTTAGTCAAATATATATTGTCTGTCCAAAGATGGCATATATATTTGGTTAAAAATATTTAATTACCTATTAAAGACTAAATGGAACTTAAATTATGATAGTATGTCGTAGTATTTACCCAAAGGAGAATTGCGATATGCTTTAACTATTTTGTTGAATCCATATTGATTTGTGAGCATGTATTATCTATTTTGCAGCTATTCCTTTTCGTTCGCTTGCTTCGTCTGTTACTGTGTTCAACGGATTGAACTTCTCTAAATGGCGTGAACAAGTCCGGTTCCACTTAGGTGTGATGGATCTTGACTTGGCTCTACTGAATGATAAGCCCGCTGCCATTACTGATTCGAGCAGTGTGGATGAGAAGACTTTCCATAAAGCATAGGAACACTCTAACAGGCTAAGCCTTATGTTTATGCGAATGAATATTGCCAACAATATTAAGAGTACTATTCCACAAACAAAAAGTGCCAGGGAATACCTGAAGTTTGTGGAAGAACGTTTTCGTTCTAGAGATAAGTCTCTCGTTTGTACACTAGTGGCTGAGCTCACGACCATCAAGTTTGATTGGTCGCGTAGTATGCAAAACCATATCATCGAGATGACTAACATTACAGCAAGACTTCAGACCTTAGGGATGAAAGTGGATGACTCCTTCTTGGTTCAGTTTATTCTAAACTCGTTACCTCATGAGTATGGACCTTTTCAAACTAACAATAACACTATTAAGGAAAAGTAGAATGTTAGTGAATTGTCCAGTATGCTTACTTAGGACTAGTCAAGACTTAAGAAACAAGGGAGTCATTCAATTAACCTCATGGGTCAAGGAGCTGGTAAAGGACTTAAAGTGAAGGCCAACACGTTCAAGAAGAAGAAAGCACCTGCTAAAGCTCCACAGGATGCTAAGAAGGAACATAAGGCAGATACGTGTCATTTCTGTAACAAGGAAGGACACTATCAGAAAGATTGCCTGAAACGTAAAGCTTGGTTCGAAAAGAAAGGTACAATTAGTGCTTTTGTATGTTTCAAATCAAATGTAATAGAAGTTCCTAATAATACTCGGTGGCTTGATTCTGGTGCAACTGCTCATTTATCTACTATGTTGCAGGGATTTCTTACGATCCAAACTACAAATCCAAATAAGGATTTCTTGTTCATGGGAAATCGTATGAAGGCTCCAATTGAAGGCATAGGGACTTATCGTTTGATCATGGAGACTGGGCATCACCTTGATCTATTATAGACTCTTTATGTACCTTCAGTTTCTAGGAATTTGATTTCTCTTTCAAGACTTGATGTTTCTAGATTTGATTTAAAGTTTGGAAATGGATGTTTCAATTATATAAGAATGCTATTTTTTATGGTTCTGGTTTTCTTAGTGATGGTTTATATAAGTTGAAACTCGATATTGGTTTTTCTGAATCCCTTCTTACCGTTCAACATAATGTTGGAATTAAACGTAGTTCACTAGATGAGAGTTCTGCTTACTTGTGGCATAGACGTTTGGGTCATATATCCAAAGAAATATTAGAAAGATTAGTAAAGAATGAGATTCATCCGAATCTAAATTTTACTGATCTTACTATATGTTTGGATTGCATTAAGGGAAAGCAAACCAAGCATAGTAAGAAAGGTGCCACAAGAAGCACCCAACTTCTTGAAATTATACACACCGATATTTGTGGACCCTTTGATGTTCCATCTTTTGGTGGAGAGAAATATTTTATCACTTTTATTGATGATTTTTCACGTTATGGATACATCTATTTGCTGAAAGAAAAATCTCAAGCAACATATGCTCTCAAGGTGTTTGTTATTGAGGTTGAAAGGCAATTAAATAGAAAGGTGAAAATTATTAGGTCAGATAGAGGTGGTGAATATTATGGAAAATATAACGAATCAGGACAATGTCCAGGTCCATTTGCAAAGTTCCTCGAGGAACATGGCATATGTGCATAGTATACTATGCCAGGAACACCTCAACAAAATAGTGTTGCAGAAAGGCGTAATCGAACACTTATGGATATGGTTAGGAGCATGATGAGTAATTCCTCATTACCCAAATCATTATGGATGTATGCTCTTAAAACCGCTGTATATTTATTAAATAGGGTTCCTAGTAAGGGGTTCCAAAGGCCCCTTTTGAACTGTGGATGTCACACCTCCTTTTTCTACTACACCCCCGGGAGAGGGTATAATAAGGGAGTTATTTCCAACTTGAAGTGACAATCGAAACGGGATTCATTTTATTAAAAATTCAGAGTCGCCACTTGGGATAATTTATGGTGTCCCAAGTCACTGGTTTAAATCCCGAATCGAGGAAATGAATGACTCTGTTTAATGTCTGTGAAACACAGAAATCCGGGTAAGGAATTCTGTTAACCCGGGAGAAGGTGTTAGGCACTCCCGAGTTCCGTGGTTCTAACACGGTCGCGTTGATCCTACTTGGCTTACTAAAATTGTTTAATTACTGATTTAGAACCTATGTGCATTTACTTCTTTCACCGCTTTTAATAAGAAATATTATCTTGAAANCGTTTGATCCTACTTTTGGCTTTTACTAAAATTTTGTTTTAATTACTGATTTTAGAACCTATGTGCATTTTACTTCTTTTCACCGCTTTTAATAAGAAATATTATCTTGAAACGGGTTACGCATACGTATACCCGCTTTGTTTGGCGCGTCAAAAATTATGTCACGCGAACGTGTCCACGATTAATAACGCTTTATTATTATTAAGAAAGTTTGGGCTGAAGTTGCGCGAACGTATACTCCGTTTTTGTTTTAGAAGCATAATTGTGTTACGCGGACGTATACACAATCACACTAGTATTTTTAAACGGCCCTAAAGGATATTCTACGAAATATTAGTCATTTTTAATATCTAGGTTATAAGGCTAGTACGAGGGCCATAAAAACTAACTAACAGCCCATGAAAACCTATTTTTACTATTAAGAAGAGTTTAATCAAAGTTGCGCGAACGCATACTCCAAATTGATTTTTAGAATTGTGATCATGTTACGCGAACGTATACGCAATCACGATCGTGTTTTAATCAGCCCTAAAGGCTTTCTACGAACATTATTTTAATTAGCTAAGCTACAATATATGAGAACCATGACTTATACACAAATTGGAAACAAGAGAAAAATATGTACAGTATGTGGGGATCAAGCTAATATAACTTTGGACATGCTTATTTCCAATGATCCAACCGACTCCATTCATTCCTCAAACACATTGTGAAATGGGAGAAATATTTGGTACTGATTATTTTAATTGACTTGTCATTCAAATATTCGGTACGGGAATAAGAAAATCAGTAAAGGAAATCTGCCCATATTTGAAATCAAATTGCGATTAAACCCAATTGAGTCATGTGCACATATTACTCTTCACATTGAAACATATTTTCTACCTTAGATAGAGACTAACATAATAGTATGAAATCACTCTCTGTTAACCAGTGAAAGAACGCAACAACTAGGACACAAAATTTTAAAGAAATACTTTGTTTTCCCTAGATTTTACAAAGAACAGCATGCTTGCAATCACCAGTGCAGACTCACACTAGACATACTTGACATTACTCCAACCCCAAAACGATAGATCCAAAACAGTAACGGACAAATTTGATGAAGCCATTAATACTAAAATCCTGAATTTCACTTTTCACTAAACAATCATATACATCTACGCTGACAGCCAGAAATGTAACACGTACTGTCATACAAACCACGAATAGGCATAAACCTGAACATAAACCTTTCTTTTGCATGAACAAACCTCATTTAAAGCCTAATAGAGACATTTATGGACTGTATTCCAACACATGATGTCGATGTATATTATAACAATGGAACTAATTCATCAGATCACTACCAGTGGGCAAAAGGCATTCAAAACTTGAAGAAATCAGGGGAGGGTGAACATGAAAGTTAACTTATGAATCCATTATCGCTTATGCTAATAGTTAGAAACCACTTATATAAGCCTAAATTAAGCAAAAGGTCACAGTAAATCAAGAACAAATCAGGAAACAAAGCAAAAGAAATATCATGCTTCAATTCTTCACGTCAATTCATTTNGTGGAAGAGTGCCAAACAGTCTGTCATTGCTACATCCACGATGGAAGCAGAATTTGTGGCATGTTTTGAAGCCACAATTCATGCATTATGGCTGCGAAACTTTATTTCAGGACTTGGGGTTGTCGACACCATTACCAAGCCGCTGAAAATTTACTGTGATAATTCTGCAGCAGTATTCTTCGCCAAGAACGATAAGTACTCCAAAGGTGCCAAACATATGGAATTAATGTACTTTACCGTCAAGGAGGAAGTTCAGAAACAAAGAGTGTCACTTGAGCATATTAGAACAGATCTCATGATTGTAGATCCATTAACGAAAGGTTTACAGCCAAAGATATTTAAAGAACATGTACATAGAATGGGTCTAGGCTATATTTATGACTGATGTATTTTTGATGTTTAGACACTCTGAGCTCATTTATGTGTTTCTGATATACATTAATGGTTTCATGTTTCTCATAATGGTGTACACATTATTGTTTGGAGATATTACAGGATAAGTCTCAAGGAGACATTATTGTGGACCATAATATTTTATAGCTTATGATCCTGATACGATAAATTACTAATGTTGTAGTATATGGAAGGGAGTATGTAGACAAATTATGTATAACCGCCAAAACTCACATTTACTAGTTTATCGTATTATGGTATTTATGATGGACATTATAGAAGAGATTTGTTTATGCGCAACTAATGTTCCCATATTAAATATTGATATTATGTGATTATTGGGCCAAGTGGGAGAATGTACGTTATTTCCTACGTTATATGTGGCCCAATAAGATTAGGCCCATAATTAATATTTAATTAATGAGCAAATCTCATGTCCGATCGGTTACTTGATGGACGTACCAGATTAAATAAGAACCTCTATAAATTAGTCCTCTCCCCACCCATTAGGGTTACCGTATTCTTTTCCTCTCTTCCATCACTAAAGTCGGCGGTAACGAAAGCTATGGCAAGGGGCGAGAAACCGATTTACCGACTAACGCTTCCGCGTCAAGATAATGGATTCCGCTTCAAGTATGTTTTCTATGACGATTACATGTAAGATTATCATGTTCAAGATCCTGGTAGAATTATAGTTTATGCTTACAGCGACAACAAAAGTCATTACAAATACTTTGTGGCTTTTACCGGGGCTGTGGCGAAATCACTGGTTTTTAGCGACTCATTTTTAGTCGTCACTGATAGGTTGCTTTCACCGGCGACAACAGTAATCGCTGCTATACCCTAATCTTTTGTAGCGAGCAAGTGAGTCACCACTTAAAGTCGCCACTGTAGATCAGCTTCCTTGTAGTGCGTTAGCCTGCCTAGAGAGTGCGATGTTAGGCGCCATCACGGTCCCGACGGTGGAAAATTCGGGTCGTAACAAGAAAAGTTAAAGATTTTCCTTTTGATTTAAACAAATTTCCCGAGGAAAGTGATGCAGCTTTTGGTGCTTTTCCATTTTAGCCATGTTTAACAACAACCTGGAAATTGAGCTTCCATTTATAAGATAATTTTTGGTGGTAAAAATTGAAAAATTTGGCTCCATTTTATTTTTTCAAAGACGTTTTTAAAATTTTAGCAAAAGTTTTAAATTTTATTTTGTATAATGTAGTGACTTGAGAATAAAAGTAAGTGTTATTATAACTATGCTACAATATTTAATTAAGAATAGTTTAGTCATACTAACTATTTTTTTCTAGAATTTAGTAGACGGTGGTGAATGATAAAAGGTTTCTTTTTTATCTGAAAGGTTTCTCTCAATTAGTGTTGTCATGTCTTTCCTATATACACTAATTACTTACCATGTGCAATAGGATGTGTTTTGTTTACGCTCGTGGATGAGATTATCATCCATTGATGAACTTACCCCCTAAGTTCTCTTTTATTATTCCCGCCGTTCACTTTTAGTTGTCAAATATTTAAAAATAAATTTTTATTTTTTACTTGTAACTTTTCGCATATCAAGAGAAAAATAATTTATTTTTTCTGTTTTGCCCTTATAATTAATTACTCATTTCAAATCACTTTTCAAATTCATTATAACTATACATCAATTAATATGGGTCTCGTGGTAAATTATGCACTTTATTTATTATTTTGTAAGGGGCGTACAAAGTTCAAAAGTGGACAAGTAAAAGTGAACGGAAGGAATATATTGTCCCGTTTGCATTTTGCACTTTCTTTCAGAAAGCATTAATTAAATACATTATACTTATTAATGGTACTCTAAAAATCTAGATTTGACTACTATATATTGATTAGTTTGGGAAATGGTTACTTAATGATAAAGGGTAAAAGTGAAAAAAAATTAATTAATAAAACCTATATTTGACTAGTACTCCAATTAGTTGTATGAAAACCCCTTTTACCTGATTATCCCTTGGATAAAAATTAAATAAAAGACCTAGCACATCTTGAAAATAAGTATTAGGTGCGTACTCCATATAATAACATAATCAATTTAATCATTTATTACAAGTTAAACTTATTACACGTACGTAACCAAATGAGGAAACACATGAACGTTACTCATCATACACTTTGTTGTTCCTGATCAAGTGACGGATATCCATAGGATAAGCATCAGACGGTAGGACGGAGTTATAAGCTCTGTTGGTCGCGATCATATTGGCAGTCTCTGTGGGATGAAAATTATCATAGAAAAAATATATTCCCCTAAGCAAACAAGGAGTTTCTCCAGGTACGCATTGCCCTTCAGGCATGGTTTTCGACACTTCACAGCATGGACGATTCAACACACTAAAGATATCTGAAAAATGACAGTTTGCAATAGCTAATCCATTACCATTTCATGGAGTTAAAAGTAAAAATATCTCATAAAGATTCAATAGCACAAAAAGGTTGAAAGGAAAAATAAAGGAGGAAGAATTACCAATGAGTGATGAAATGCTGTACATGTTTATATAAGTGAATTTTGCGTCTGGAAAATTGGTGTTAAGATTATCTACGAGAGACTTTAGGTTGCTGTTGAATAGTTGAATTGCATCATTTGTTGAACCCACACATCTACGTGTATTGTGTTTTTGCAACTCGTCTGGAATGCAACCTATTCGGCCTAGTCCAAATAGGGCAACTTTCCTTGCACCATCTTCATATAAAGTCTAATCACAGCAACCAAAGAGTAGCATTATTGTATAAATCCAAATTTTGTAAGAAACGCCAAAAAAAACACCATTTTAGTCCATTTAATACAATATTATACAGTTTGACTTTGAGATTACTCTAATAAAATGTTTACAAAATAAATTAAATAATAAAGTAATTTAAAAGGAAATTTAGTCGGATTTTCTTTTTTATTAATGATGAATATGTTAAAAGAATTATGACAAAAGAAATTTAAACAAATGAGGTAAACGTAATATCATGAATCAGAGTCAGCGCTACGAAACCAAATCCGGAGAGGTCTCCAGACTTATCCCTTTTTTTCATTTTTATCTTTCTTACTTTTTTAAACTTAAATATGAATAAAATATATGCGTAAAAATTAAAGTAAAAATCTAACCCGCAGATGTTGCGAATATTGTTCTATCAAAGCAGCTGCATATTCGCTTGGTGTGTACAAATGACTTGAGGGATAGGTTTCGGGCATCAAGTAGTTGTTGATATAGTCATTGCTCCCTATTCCCACAATAAAGAGGCACTTATTCAAGTGCTTTTTTGCTGCGGTTTTATCCCCTAGTAAATCAGCAACACGGGAAATTGTGACTTTATGATTCTCCAATTGCCTGCCCAAGTAAATCCGATCACCCTGAAAACCAAAATTAAAAGAAGAAAAAAAAAAACAAATTTATAAGCAAATTCCTTATATGTTTTCTCATTTACTCTTAGTATTAGCCATTCACGTCCAAAGAGGAAGATTAAAATGTGTAATGAAGGAACTGTTATTTCTATCTATTATATAGAAAAAGAAAATGGTTGACCAAGGGCATATATGTCATTTCATAAAAATTCCATGTTTGCATTTCTTAAATGCAAAATACACCTGGACCCCACATTCCTCTAGCCACAACACTCCTTTAAATGCACTTTGCATGTGTTGATTAGACTGTTTGTGTAGTGCAAATGCTCATTTTCCAATCTTTATATCATTTTGGAAAATTATTAATCTTGTTTTATTCAAATATAATTTTCCATAGAGAAAATAAAATTAATTTTTAAATAATACAACAACAAAAAGAAGTATCGATATTTACAAAATTTTCATATTTGCCCATACTATCTTAAAGAAATTTGAAAATAAAAATTAAATAATTTTTATTTATTCATACTATTTGAAGACGATTTCAAACTAAATATTTTTATATTCAAAATTAATTTTAAAAAATATAGTTTGTTAAACCTCAAAAGTTAATTAACTAAACACTAACAAATAATAATTTTTTTTTAATAAAATTGCAATGTTGGGCCTGTATACGGGTCTTTCCTCGTCTAGTAGCACATATATATACCAAACAACACTTACAAGATGGCTTCCACTGTCATTGCGAATTCCGGCTGAACCAGATGCATAATTTACACCTTCCAATATCTCACTACCTTCTGCACTTGCAAAAGGTGGAATGTAGTGATCAAAATCCAGGAGTTCCGCTGCAAATATATGGAGATAAAATCAAGTCAAATGGTTGTATGCACTAATTAAAGAAGAAATTGATGTTAATAAAATGGACGTTTAACCTAGTTAAATTCGAAAAACTAGTATGAGGAATATTACCAAGAGTAGCTATATAAGGAGAAAATAGTTCATTCATTCAACAATGTGGGACCTCTAACACCCATACACACCCAAGATTGGACATCTGCAGAGAATTGTATAACATGCGCGCAAGACCGTATATGTTATGAGACCACTATCAACTCCCTCAACCAATGTGAAGCGTTTAACAACCAAATACTCTAGCTAGTTCCTTAAACATATATAAGTGTAGATGAAATAATTAACTTGTGGTTCAAATAGTAAATTAAAATCTAGTAAAGAAACATTATATTAGAGAAATCAATAGAAATGGAAGTTGTAGAAACAGTAAGAGAAGACCTAGGAAGTCTGCCGTATTGCGGCCATTGGTGAATCGGCCGGTAGGACCATCACGAAAGTCAACCCCATAAGGTGGGTAATTAGCCTTTGCTGTTGTGTCAAGGTCGTTGTTATTTCCATTATCAAGTAACGAGTCTCCAAAGATGAAGTAGCAAGGTACTTGTGGTGCACCTTGAACAAGTACTGTTTTTAAGTTCAAGACTAAAAATGTTATGGTTAATGTGAACCATATCTTGACACAATAAGCCATTTAAGGAGCAGGAGAAGAAGAAGAAGTTATAGTACGTACAAGTCGAATATACATAAGCAAGGAAGAAAGAGAAAATATATATATATATATATATATATAGAAGCAAGCAAGGAGTATAACTATGGTGTAAAAACGATTCACTTACACCAAATGCACATATATGGCACTGTGGTTAATTCTTTATACACAATATTAACTTTTAACCTCAAAATAATGGAAAGTAATATATGTCCTCTTTAAACCAAAAAATATATATCTTTCAATGTTTAGAACGAATCAATTGTGCATCATTTAAAAGATATACAAACAAAAAGCAAAAATAGAGAATAAAGATGATGAATTTTCAACTGGTACGCGCTTAGCTCTACTTTCAATGAATTTCACATGAATGATTAAAGATTTTGACTTTCCAGAGACACGAATGACCATAATAATTAGCTCAGGCAATAATTCAGGGGCTATACCAAATACGTACTGTTTGAACTTTTCAATTTTAGCTATTTTATGGTAGAGAAAGATAATAATACCAAGTTAGACAATTCCACATGCAAAGTCGTTTCTGAGAAGTTGATATTGCAACTTTATTTATAACTTTTTTTTTTACTTTTTGCTTATGACTGAAGTTATATATTATGATAAACTTTTACCTTCATCGTGATGCATGCCATATTATAAAAGAAAATATTAAAATCCATCCTTACCTCGGTCCGCCAAACCCCTCGTTCCCCTATATATATTATTTAGCCTTCAAGGAAATAAAAGAGAGTCGTCTGTAATAATTTGTTTGTGATAGCATCAACAAGGGGAGCCTTGTAATTGATAAAGTTATTGTTATGTGATCAAGAGGTTACGTGTTCGAGTCGTGGAAACAGTCTTTTGTAGAAATGCAGGGTAAAATTGTATACAATAGACCAATGTGGTCCGACCCTTCCCCGGTCCCCGCGAATAGCGGGAGCTAAGTGCACCGGTGTCTTGAATTGACATCAACATGAGTTGACATCGTTTATATGAAAATGCCAACACGAGCTGACAAATAAAATTTATCTGTTTTTTTTTTTTTTTTTTTTTTTGATGATATGATATCGATAGGATACAAAATATTCAAAGCCAAGTATTTGGGATCTTTTTTTTATTAGAAAGGAATATTTAGGAAATATTTTATGCAGGGATCTGGATTTCGGCATGTGGGTGCTAGCCTGTCTGTAAACTCCTCGCATGACACAACCATTACCCTCCTCGCAACCCTTTAAAAAAGTGGCCCATTATTCGGCAACTTGTTTGAACTATTTTCTTTAAGTAAATACCACTTAACCACTTAACTTTGAATTTGGATAGCTAATACTCCGTTCACCATTTGAATGGGATAAAAGCTCCCTTAATCTTTAATCAAAACTTAAAATGAGCTGGTTATTGTTGTTATGTACATTGTTGTCTTTCACCATTAGTGAATACCTGGCCTATTGTTGGAGCACTTTGCAAGAGAATGTCCAATTTATATTATATGCCTTCAATCAAGCTTGATGCATCAATTAATTATTGAAAAAGATAAAGAGTGTCTAGGCTGGAAAATTCTAAATATTACTTACTAATCGCTGTTCACATGTCACCCTCACTACAACATTTTATGCTACGGCCGCACTAATTTAGGCAACGCTTAAAAAGTGTTGCCAAAAATATCTATAGGAACACTTTTTTGGCGTGACCTTTGAGTATCGTCTTCGGGCACGGATTTTAAGGTAACACTCATAAAGCGTTCCTTTTAAATATAAAGACAACATTTTTTAAGTGTTGCCTAAATATAAAATTTTTGGCCACACTTCTTAGGTGTATTGCTACAATTTTAAAGAGTTGTTATATTGTCATATTAAATGCAACACTTTACAAGCGTACCCTAATAACTCCTTATAAAATATTTTCCCCCAATTCTCATAAGGCCAATGACCGTTCAGTTAGGAAACCCTATAGGAAACAGTCTAAAAATTTCTTATATAAAATTTCACTCAAAATTCCCCCCAAATATTAGATTAACTAAAACACTTTCCCCCCCCCCCAAACCCCCCCCCCAAATACAATAAGACTGAAATCATCGTCCTTTCCCCAATTCTTTTCTCTCATTGCCGCTTCACCTTAATTGCCTCCTTAACCTAATCCATTCTTTTCAATTCTTTGCTGCATGTCTTCAGATAACTCTCACCCATAAATTGCAAATCTCCATCCCTTTCTCTATTGGTAAGTATCTCTTTGCTCAAAACTTTTCTGTTTTTTTCAATTTTTAGTTTTGTTCTTATACTTTAAGATTCAATTTTTCTAGTTTCTTACTAATGGAGATGAAAAAATAATCTTTTATTGTGTACAATATCTGGGTATCTCTGTACAATCTTTGTTTTATACTCAAAGTTTTGAACTTTTTATAATTTCAGATTCTTGGGCTAAAAAGAAGTAATTTTGTTTTGTTTAATTTTTCGGTATCAAAGGTTTTAATTTTTTACTAATTTCAGTAATTTCAGTTTCTTGGGCTGAAAAGAAGGGTATCAAAGTTTTCAATTGTCACGACCCAAAACTAACCCTGTCGTGATAGCGCCTATCGTAGTACCAGGCAAACCGACACATTATTAAAACAACTGATATTTGCATTTCAAAGGAAAATTCTAAAGTTATTTAACATAAAACCTTCATAAAGGAGTTTAAATCAAAATAAAAGTGCGGAAAAGAAAGTCCGACATCGGGGTGTCATTAATCATGAGCATCTACTACAATATGCCTGACAATACAGAGACTAACAAAGTCTGGGAAATAACTAAATACAAATAAAGGAATATAAGATGGAGAAGAACAGGGCTGCGATCGCGAGGCAGCTACCTTGCTATCTCCGAGAAAGTCTGCAACTGGAATAGTCAACAGCCGCTACCATGTCCAGATACACCTGGATCTGCACACAAGGTGCAGGGAGTAACGTGAGTACGCCAACTCAGTAAGTAACAACATTAAATAAAGGCTGAGAAGTAGTGACGAGCAACAATGCATGTAAGGTTCATATCAAATTAACTCAATAAAGTACAGTGTGCCTTTAAAATCATAGTTTGAATCAAATTAGCTTGTTTAAATCCAGTTCCAATAAAATCAATTTGAAAACATCTTTCAACAGTTTTAGAACAAGGTGAAATGCTCAAGTGAGAAAAATGGTGAAAACATAAACAGCCCCGGGCAAACATCTCTCGTATACAGCCCCTCGAGCAAACCTCACCGTCACTCATATAAAGCCCCTCGGGAACCTCACCATCACTCATGCCTCCTAGTCACTTAGCACTCGGCACTCGCACTTAGTGGGTACATGCGCTCACTGGGGGTGTGCAGACTCCGGATGGGCTCTTTCAACCCAAGCACTATAACAAGACAATCATGGCATAAATAAATCAGGCCATCGACCTTACTCAGTCATGAATTAGTAAAATATGTTGCGGTGTGCAGCCCGATCCCATATATATCCTCACAAATCAGGCCCTCGGTCTCACTCAGTCATAAATCAGTAAAACAGGGCATTCAGCCCAAACAACATTTATATGATGCATCAAAACAAAGTAATAGAGACAAAGGTATGCAGTAAATAAGTATAAATATGACTGAGTATAGATTTCTAATCGAAAACAATGAGAGGATAGCAATAAAAGACCTCTAAGGTCCGAACAACACTCGCATAAGGCCTAAACATGGCATCCAGCCTGATTTATAGAAATTCTTTCTAAAACAAGTGAGAGACATGTAGTTTCAACAAAATATTCAGCTTAGCAGTTGATACGGGAAGGACCAAGTCACAATCCCCAACGGTGCACGCCCACACGCTCGTCACCTAGCATGTGCGTCACCTCAAAATAGTCACATGACACAAATCCGAGGTTTCACACCCTCAGGACTAGATTTACAATTATTACTTACCTCAAACCGATCAAATCTCTACTCCGCGATGCTCTTGCCCCTCGACTCGGTCTCCAAATAATCCGAATCTATTCACAATCAGTTGAATACCATCAATATGTGCTAATGGAATGAATTCCACAAGAAAAACTATCAACTTAGACTAAGAACTCGAAATTGGCTCAAACCCGGCCCTCGGGACAATGTCTCGGAATCCGACAAAATTTACAAAACTTGAAAGCTCATTCATTCGCGAGTACATACATACGAAATTTATCAAAATCCGACTCCATTTGGTCCCTCAAATCCTCAAATCAAACTCTCCAAAATCTCAAGCCATAACCCCTCAATTTCACCCCTAATTTCTACTAATTACCTGATAAAACAACGGAAAAATACCATAGATAGGAGTATTAGATCTCAAGCAACTTACCTCACTGAAAATCCCTTGAATCTCCCTTCAAAATCCCTTCAAAAGCTCCAAAACCGACTTGAAAATGGAGGAAACGAACCAAAATTCGCGAAGGGTTCAATTTACACTTCTGCCCAGGCTTTTTCGCACATGCGGCCTAAATTGCGCACCTACGATGCCGCTTCTGCGCCAAAACATCTGCATTTGCGGAAGTCACTTAAGTCCTCAAAGTCGCACCTGCGGGACCGCAGATGCGACAAATCCTCCACATCTGCAACTACAGTGCTGGCCTTCCATTTCCGCATCTGCAGCTACACAGCCGCACCTGCGACCTCGCACCTGCGGCTACACAGCCGCACCTGCGACCTCGCACCTGCGGCTCCCTATTCGTAGGTGCGGAAACACCAGCAAACTTCAGAAATCAGCAGCAACAACTATCTCCCAACATCAAAAATCAATCCGTTAACCGCCCGAAACACACCCGAGGCCCTCGGGACCTCAACCAAACATACAAACAAGTCATATATCAATATACGAACTTATTCGAACCTTCGGAAAACTCAAAACAACATCGAAACACCAAATTACCCTCGGATTCAAGCCTAAGAACTTCTAAACTTCCAAATTCCGCAACCGACGCCGAAACCTATCAAATCACCTCCGAATGATCTGAAATGTTGCACACACATCACAAATGACACTAAAAACCTACTCTAACTTACGCAATTCCATTCCGACCCTGATATCAAATTTTTCATTACCAACCAAAATCGCCAAATTTCTAACTTTCGCCAATTCAAGCCTAATTCTACCACGGGCCTCCAAAACACATTCCGGACGCGCTCCTAAGTCCACAATCACCTAACGGAGCTAACCGAACCATAAAAATCCAAATCCGAGATCGTTTACTCATAAGTCAACATCTGGTTGACTTTTCCAACTTAAGCTTCTAAATAGGAGTCTAAGTGTCTCATTCCACTCCGAAACCACTCCGGACCCGAACCAACCAACACGATACGATAAAATACAGATGAGGAACACAAACAAAAGCATAAATGGGGGAAACGAGGCTATAACTCTCAAAACGACCGGCCGGGTCGTTACATTAATTTTTTACTAATTTCAGATTCTTGGGCTGAAAAAAAAAGTAATATTTTTTGTTTAATTTTTGATATTTTTGTATGTTCGTCGATCTTATGCTTAAAGCTTCAATTTGTCTAGCTTCTTATCATGGGATTGATAGAAGTATTTTTTTTTTGTATAATTATTGGGCATTTTATAGTCTTTATTTTACTCTCAAAGTTTTACTCTTTTTCAATTTCTGATGATTGGGCTTACATAAGTGATTTTTTTGTTTAATTTTTGCTATAAAAGTTTTCAATGTTATCTTAATTTCATATTCTTGAGTTGAAAATAAGTATTATCGTTTATGCTGCAGGTTAGTTTCTTTTGCTCTCAAAATTTCCTTTATCGTTTGGGAGTAGTTATCAAAACCCTCTTCCCCAAAGGCTATATTATCATTTATACTGTTTCAGTAGTTATCAAAACCCTCTTCCTCAAAGCTGCAGGTTGGTTTCTTTTGCTCTCTAAAATTCCTTCTTCCTACTGTGGAAAGTAGTTACTCTTTGGGAGTTATACTGGTTATTGAGTCTTGATTTTTTGTTTTTGTTAGTTTTCTTCTATATTAACTTCTAGTCAAATTTTATCTTATTTTTTTGTGGTGTGTTAATAATTGAGAGGTAGGTTAATTTTACCGCATAAAAATTGTCAAATTATTATTTCACCGCATAAAGTTATCAAATTATGTTTAATTCTCACAATATTGAATGCAATGTGTGTGTTGAATGAAACGGGTGAATATTTATAGGTGACCCAATTAATTTGAGTTATAATACTAGAATGAGTTGGAAAATTGCGGCATAACCTAATATGTAAATGGATATGCTTGGAATATATGCTGGGCTTCTTTATGTCATAGTTGATGCTCTTCAAGAAAGCTCGATGGAAAGATCAATAATTCCTTAAAATAGAGTGAATGTTGTAATGCTTAAGTTGTTACAATTACTATTGAAGAAAGATTATGGGAATCACATTTTCCTCATGCTCGGTGGGACTTGGGAACAAATACTACTACTAAGTTATTAAAGAGTAGCTTATAGTTTGATTACTAATTTGGTGATTTTATGAAATAGCAGATCATAATTCTCAATTTTCTTTCATGGAACTCTCCCGGAGAAAGTGTATAAGCTTTTGTTCTCTTTTTTTTGATTGATATAGAAGTGTACATTATCTGAGTCGTAATAACTTGAATTTGAAAGTTTTTTGATCACTCAATGCTGGGGTTTGATACTGGAAGTTTAGCAAATTCCCGTTATTTCTTACTTAGTTAGGTTAAACAAGAAGTGAAGAAGTTCTGAGACAATTGCTGGTTTGAACAGGTATGATATTCGGTCAATTATTTTTTAAAGATGTTATAGGAATAAGTTTTGGAATGACAAGGGAGGGATATCCTAGTGGTAAGGACCCTTTAGCTCCAATCATAAATTTGGGGGCTGGGTCACAAGGGGAGCAATGTGGGAAAGGGCCACTTGTAGGGCGATTTTGGAGGGGGTGGGTCTGGGTTTACCATATCAGGGGAAGAAAAGTCGTCGAATAGGTTTAGAACATGTAGGCAAGTTATGTAAAGGTATTTGAAACTAAGGTGAAGTGGTGGAAAGTTGCAAACTTGATGAAAGTTGGAGAAATTAAAAACTGAAAGGGTTTTCTTTGGCCTAATGTTTGTTCTTGTGAAACTGATTTAAGTATAATGGAACAATATGAATATTTTCTTCAGGAGGGGGTAGGTAGGATTTTAAGATCGTTTTCTTCTTTGAGTAGCCCTTCCTTTTATCTTTCCTAAGCCGAGGGTTTTTCGGAAATAACCTCCCTGCTTTCTTGAAGGTAGGGGTAAGGTTTGCGTACATACTACCCTTCTCAGGCCCCACTTGTGGGATTACACTAGGTTTGTTATTGTTGTATAATTTCTAGGTAAATTTGTATAGTCTTTGTTTGTATTCAAGTATTTAACTTTTTTTCTTCTAATTTCATATTCCTATGTTGAAACAAAGTAATTATTTTGTTTAATTTCTAGGTATCAAAATTGCCTTTTAGTAATTTCATAATATGACTAGTTCTGGAGTTTTTTTTTTTGAGTTGAAGAATCAGAAATAGCTAGTTAGATTTTTATATCTTAACTTCTTTTAATTATTTAATATTTGTACGAACAACACCTTTTAGGTGTCACTATACTTGCCAATGTGCACATGACACTTTTTGGTGCGCAGAATTATTATATTATATTCATGAAAAACTTGGTTTAGAGTTTTATGACATTCCATCTTTGTTTTATGGATCCTACTAATTTTACTTATTTATCCTAGAAGATAAGTCACGCTCGGGAAGATTTGTGGTGGACTTGAAGTTTGATTTGGCTTAGCTTAAGTGTCATGACTAGGTAAGAAAGTCTTATTGTTTTACAACACATGATTTTACAGATTTATTCTTGACGTTTAGGATTTAGTTTTACAATATAGTCAATGCTTAAATGATTATATATTTAAAGATCTAATAAATTTAATTTTTAGGAATTCAATTGTTCCATCCAAGGAACGGATGGATTTACCAAGGTATAGCAAAGAGTATGTCAAGGGTGTTCAATTTTTCTTAGATTTTGCTTACTCTTATCGAGATCCTCAAGGCGAAGAAATTCAATGCCCATGCACAAAGTGTTTTAATATTCGATGGACTCGAAGGAATGTAGTGTATGATCATCTAATATGCTATGGTTTTGTTCAAGGTTATACAAGACGGATTAATCATGGGGAATGGGAAATTTCGATGAATGTTAATTGTGACATGAATGATAATGTTTACTCGTACGATGTTGTTGAATGATCAATTTAGAGATGTTGCACATGCTGGAGGAGTGTATGAAGGTCCAAATGAAGATGCCAATATATTTTATAACTTAGTTGACGAGGCAAGCCAAGAACTATATCCTGGTTGTAAAGGATTCTCTAGATTATCTTTCACAACCCATCTGTATTTGTTGAAGTGTCTACATGAATGGAGCAATGCGTCTTTAACTTCTCTTTTAGAGCTATTAAAAGAGGCGATGCCTGAGTTGAACAATCCTATATCCTACAATAAAGCCAAATCTATGGTAAAGGATCTCGGTCTTGATTATGAAAAAATTGATGCATGTCCCAATGATTGCATGCTATTTAGGAATGACCATAAGGATGATGAATATTGTCATGTCTGTGGAGCTTCTCGATATATTAAATATCCTAAAGTAGATAGCGAGTTTGAGGCTTCCAAAAAACGTTATCGCGTTCCAGCAAAAATTTTGAGACACTTTCCATTAATTCCTAGACAAAAAAGGCTATTTATGTGCTTAAAGACAGCAGATACATTGAGGTGGCATGACGAGGTGCGTTCTAAAGATGGAAAGTTAAGGCATCCTACTGATGAAGCATGAAAAGACTTTGATAGCTTGCATTCAGAATTTGCAAGGGATTCTCGCAATTTGAGACTTGGCTTAGCAAGTGATGGGTTCAATCCATTTCGGACCATGAGCATATCTCATAGCACATGGCCAGTTATTTTCTAATAGTGTATAATTTGCCTCCTTGGATGTGCATGAAACCAGAATACTGTATGCTTTCTTTGCTTATACCTGGGCCACGATCACCTGGAAATGACATTTACATTTATTTACAACCATTAATAGAAGAGTTAAATGTATTGTGAGAGTCCGGGGTAGAAACATATGATGCTTCAAGAGATCAAACCTTTCAAATGCGAGCAGCTCTTTTATGGACAATCAGTGACTTTCCTGCATATGCTATGTTATTCGATTGGAGTACAAAGGGAAAGTTGGCTTGCCCTTGTTGTAATTATGGCATTAATTCTCGTTATCTTAAGCATAGTCGAAAAATGCGTTATATGGCTCATCGTATTTTTCTGCCTATGGATCATACGTGGAGATTTAATAAAAGGTCTTTCAACGGAAAAACAGAATTTAGGCCTACTCCGCCTTTGTTAAAGGAAACTGATGTGCTTAATAGCTTACAGAATTTTAAAAATGTGTTTGGGAAGAAGCAAAAGAGAACAAATGATGGCCCTTGGAAAAAAAGGTCAATTTTTTTCGAATTACCTTATTGGCAGCACAACTCGTTATGTCATAACCTTGACGTACTGCATATAGAGAAAAATTTAGTGGATAATGTAATTGGAACTCTTTTAGACATTCCTGGCAAGACAAAGGATCATGCAAATGCTCGTTATGATTTGAAAGAGATGGCATTAGGAAGAACCTTCAACCTAAGGATACAAAGGATGGCAAGAGAACAAAGTTTGCAAATCATGCTTCTCAATGACCAATGGTGAAAAATCAGCTTTTTGTGGTGTTTTAAAGACAGCAAAGCTACCTGATGGTAGTGCTTCCAACATATCTAGGTGTGTGCAGCTAGATGAAAGAAAATTATCCGGTTATAAAACTCATGATGCCCACTTCATGTTACATTACTTATTGCCAATACCAGTTAAAAGCATGCATACTTCCTGATCATGTTGCTATCCCTTTGATTCGTCTAATTTCTTTCTTTCGCCGTTTATGTCAAAAAGTTATCACAGTGGAAGAGCTAGATTGCTTAGAAGTAGAGATTAGAGAAACAACGAATCAATTGGAAAAAAAATTTCCTCCAACTTTTTTTGATATAATGATTCATTTGGCGAATGAGGTAAGGTTGGGAGGCCCAGTTCAAAATCGATGGATGTATCCTCCTGAAAGATATAAGTGTACATTAAAATCATATGTTCGCAACAGAAATTATCCAGAAGGATCTATTGCTAAGGCATATTTGGTTGAAAAGTGTTTGACTTTATGCTCTAGATACTTACATGGAGGTGTAAAGACTCGATTTAATCGAAGACCCCGAAACAATGATGAATATGATTCAATTAATGCACAAGCTTCTAGTTTTTTTCCCCTAATACAGGTTGTCCTTTAGGAGCCAAAAAGTCCAATTGTACTAGATGACAGGTCACTAAATCAGGCACATATATACTTATTGAATAATTATAATGAAGTTCAAGAATATATAAGGTAATTTAATCATTTATAGCATTTATTTACGTAGATTGTTATTAAATTACTTCATTTATCATTTTACTAACAAATAAAAATACTTATTGTATAGAGAATATGAGGTTGAGGTTAGTAATCAGAGACGAGGATGATGGGTTTTCAATGTCTTTCCCTTATGCTTCTTATGTTTTGATAATCAAACAAACTTACAAACTTATTGTTAAGAACCAGATAGAGAATCTGACCCACTTGGTATACATTTCAAATGAACAATGTCCAGTCTGATCTCCAGCAAATGAGTGAACAACCACAAGGAGGAACACCACAGGACCTGGTCCCTATGGGTTCTCTAACAGAAGTACAAGTCAACTGTACAACTGGAACGTGACTACAGAAAGTGATTGTTCGCAACTGCTACAAAGGGGAACACAACAGGGACCTGGTCCCTTAGGGTTCTCTGACAGAAGTACAAGTCAACTATACAGCTGGAACGCAACTGCAGAAAGTGACTGTCCGCAACTGTACCGAGATAGTGCAACAGTCACTTCTCACTGGGAAGAAGCGTGTACCAAGAATTGACATCACCATTGTGATGTCTTTTGTAGTATAACAACCTGGTGCAAGGCACAACATATTCACTTGTGCATTTTGTGATATTCTCTCAAGCATTAAAGTGTTCATCCTGCATTAAAGTCACTGGTGTGTCAAGAACAAGAAGGCAACTCCACTAAAGGATCAGTTTCACAATGGCTTATGTATATCCGTAGTTGAGTTGTAATCTTATTATTTGTTCTTCATTGTAACTCCTATCTTGCTTTCTTAGAAGCTGTTTTTAGGAAACCCAAAATCCGTAAACTCTCCGAGTTTATGTTGTGACTAGGTTTAGTCATAAGTTAAAGTCTTTGTAACTAGAGAGTAACAAAGTGGCTTGTGGTAAGAGTATCACACGTTAGTTAAGTTGAAATCTTTGTAACTAGAGAGTAACAAAGTGGCTTGTGGTAAGAGTATCACAAGTTAGTTAAGTTGAAATCTTTGTAATAGAGTTATTACAAAGTGGCTTGTAATAGTGAGATTACAAGTTAGTGAAGTTGAAAGCCTACAAGTGTATGTCGTGGTTTTTGTCCCCTTGAGTGGGATTTTTCCACGTAAAAATCCCTTGTCTCTTTACTTACTGCTTCATAAGTATTCTCAGTAGAAACCGATAGAGAATTAGGTGCTCTATAGTTTAGTGGACTCATATAAGCTATCGATTGGAATCAGAGCAGGTTCTTTCTAAAAGGTTAACACCTAGAAAGGATCTCAATGGCTGCTCCACCCAACTTTGAGGAAGGAAAATCAACCTACAGACCTCCTAGATTCAATGGTCAGTACTACGGATGATTTTATAATGGCTGAAGATTCGGAACAGTTGGACATCATCTGTGATGGTCCACATGTTCCTATGAAGAAGCTTGAAGAAACTGGACCAATGGTGCCGAAAGACAGAAAGGAGTACAGTGATATTGACAGAAAAGCCGTAGAAAATAACTATCACGCCAAGAAAATCTTGGTATGTGGTATAGGACTCAATGAGTACAACAGAGTCTCAGCTTGTGATACTGCCAAAGAAATATGGGAGGCATTGCAAACCGCACACGAAGGAACTACTCAGGTTAAACAGTCCAAGATTGACATGCTCACCATAGAGTATGAGCTCTTCAGGATGAAGGATGATGAGTCTATACAGGATATGTATACTAAATTCACATCTATCATAAATGAGCTTCATTCACTTGGAGATGTTATTCCCAGAAACAAGCTTGTAAGGAAAATCCTCAGTGTTCTACCTGGTTCTTGAGAAAGTAAGGTAAATGCCATCACTGAAGCTAAAGATCTACAAACTCTAACCATGGATGAGTTGATTGGCAATCTGAAGACATACGAAATGAAAATAAAGAAAGACAGTGANACTACCAAAGGAAAGGAAAAAGAACCTGGTACTCAAGGCTGAAAGCAGTGACTACAAGTAGAAAGAAGATAGCGCTAGTCGGACCTATCTTAACCTAAAAGGTTTCAAAAGATGGTTCAAAGGAATGATGGTATACCAAAGATGGGCAGTTCAAGTAAAGCAAGGAATAATGATCTCTGTCACAGGTGCGGAAAGCCAGGGCATTTCATCAAAGACTGTCCACTTCTGAAACAGGAGCAATACAAACAAAACCCTGACAAAGCAGCAAAAAAGAACCCGGTTCCAAACAAACGATTAAGTCGAAAAGATGCAGCTGACAACATTGTGAAGCAGGCTCTTGCTGCTTGGGGAGACTCTTCCAGTGAATCAGAAAGGGAATCGGATGCAGAAAACAACTCCTTGATGGCAATGGAAACTGAAGCAACGAAATATGACTCACTATTTGCGCTGATGGCTCAGTCTGATGATGATAAGAAGATGAAGATGATGAGGTAAATTTCAGGGATGTTCAGAGAAATCTGAAATCCTACTCTTCTAAGAAGTTAAGGTCATTAGCAAATGTTCTAATTGATGCATATTATAGCCCTGATAATGATAAGGAGATCCTGACTATAGAACTAAGAGAAGCTGAACAATCTAGAGATGATCTGGTGGTCTGTGTAGTGGACCTAAATGAGACCATAGCTAATCTTGAAAAGGAAAAGGAAGCTTTGAATGACAAAATAAATAGTGTAGAAAGTGAGAGAGATGACCTGATAATAGTGGTTGTTGATTTGAAGGAAACAATAGAAGGTCTTAGCAATGAGAAACACACTCTAGAAGAGAAAATTGCAACTACTAAGCAAGAGAGGGATGACTTTTTAGATTACTGACCTAGAGGAAACCATTGAGGGACTCAATAGAGAACATAAGACTGCGAGTCTTGGGAAAGGGAAGGAAGTAGCTAGTGAGACACACATTAAGCTTGAAAAGGAATTAAATGATATGAAAACCAGTCTATGTGGTGAACTTGAGAAAAATCAGCAACTTCAAGCTGAATTGGAGAAAGCAAAAATTGATCTTGAGAAATCTCTGAAGTGGACCTGGTCCTCAGATGCTGTCACTGCCATGTACTTCAACAGTAGTGGAAACGGGCAGGGAATCGGGTTCCAAAAGGAGAAAACTCCCTATAACCCTCACAGCAAGTACGTCACTGTTCCTGACAACTGGTTGTGTACCCACTGTGGGAGCAATGGGCACTTCAAGGAAAACTGCCAGGCCAGGGTTCAATCGTTTCAGAGAAACAAAGTGTTTACTGAAAAGGTAACTACTAAAGAGGGACCAGGTACCGCTCGCAAGAAACGGATGTTGCCCGCATGGACTAGAAGAGCTCTCATCCATCCTTTTTCTCATAACAAGGGACCCAAACTAGTTTGGGTTCCTAAATCTAACCCATGATTTATATGTGCAGGGAACAGTGAGAAGAACTGGACAGCAATGGTTCATGAACAGTGGACTGTCTCTCATTGAAAGCCTTGGAGGAAGGGAATGTATCCCTTTTTTTTTTAAAAAGGGGGGGGGGGTACATTCTTGTGTTAGAAAAGTTGGAAAGTCTCTTTGACACTCAATTTAGAATGTGTACTATGTGTATGGCCTGAAGTAGAATCTCCTGAGTGTTTCTCAAATTTGTGATAAAGGGAACAAAGTGGAGTTCCTATCAAAAGTGTGCATAGTTACCAATCTGGTAACTGGCGAAGTGGTCTTAGTAGCCAAAAGATACAAGAACATGTATGTTGCTGAATTTGAGTCTCTACAAGAGGATGATATGAGATGCTTGAAGTCAGTTGATGATGATGCAGAACTTTGGCATGGAAGATTGGGGCATGCAAGCTTCTCACCTCTGAATAAATTAACTCAGAAGGACCTGGTTCGTGGTCTGTAAAACTCAAGATTCACTTGGACACTGGTTCTTAGAACAAAGGATGAGACTTCCGAGGTGTATGATCAGGTCCTTCCTGAACAAAACCCCTTATGAGCTGCCAAATGGAAGAAAACCAAAGACAGCTCATCTGAGAACCTTTGAATGAAAATGCTATGTTCTCAACAAAAGGAAAGGACCAACTTGGGAAGTTTGATGCAAAAGGCAATGAAGGAATCCTTCTGGAATACTCCTCACAAAGCGAAGGCCACAAAGTCTACAACAAAAGGGCACACTGTGTGGAAGGAAGTGTTCATGTGCTATTCAACGAGACACCCTCCTCTAGCAAAGGAGGAAAGAGTAATGATCAAGATAATGAACCACCTTTGGTTCCTGGGAAATATCTGAGGTTTCAAATGGGAAGGCTGATATGATGGGTCAGATGAAGGAGACAGGTGAAGACAATGCAACATCCTCTTTCACTTCTCAAAAGGAACCTGGTACTTCAATTACTACCACTGAAGCTAAAGAAAGAGTTGGAGATGCAGTGCAAGGAACCCCACAAATAACAGAACAAGGAGTGCAGGGAAATCCATCTAACTTACCCAGTTCCTCTACCAATCAAACCTCAGTCCCAAACTAGAAACACTAAAGCACCCATCTACTTGATAACATAATCACTCCCTTTCATTATGGACTTAGACAAGAATCAAAATCCAAAAAATTCCCTAGTCCGCTCTGTATTTTCATTCCAGAATAGAATCCAAAATCAAATCCCAAGGAATCTTACTTGAAGGCTGCCAAAAGAAGGTTGAGATACCCTAAGGGAGCACAGGACCTGGTCCTGTATCACCCCTCAGGTGACAATTTTAATCTTGTCAGGTATGCTGATGCTAACTTTGCAGGTTATCTTGTGAACAGGAAAATCACTTCTGGAATGACTCACTTGCCATGATCGTGTCTCATCTTTTAGGGGCACAAGGAAGCAAAACTCAGTGGCTTCTTCAACAACTGAAGCAGAATATGTAGTTGCAGCATCCTACTATGTTCAACACCTATGAACTAAGCAACAAGTGGAAGACTTTGGGGTATTTTCTAATGGTAAGCCTCTTCTATGTGACAACTCCGGTGCACTCAAATTGATCAAGAATCTAGTTCAAAATAAGAGGACCAAGCACATTGAGGTGAAGCATTATCTTCTGACGGACAATGTGAAGAAAGGGTTGATCTGTATAAAGTCCTGCAGCACAGAAGACCAAATTCCAGATGTCTTCACCAAAGTCTTGAGTAGGGAACATTTTGGAAGAAACAAGGTGAAGCTGGGGTTATTAAAGTCTAATAGAGAATCTGATTCTCCTTCAGTTGGCTATGAAAAGCACCTTCAGTTAAAAATAGCTAAAAGTGTTTTCTGGCCAAGCCTAACTCACATCGATACCGTTGTAGGTAAACACGCATGATGATCATAGAAGCTAAAGGTACAATTATGAACTGCGAAAGAAGAGCTGCAAAAATCTTTTTCAAAAACTATTCGGGCATCAGGTTCCTGTATCACAGGTTAGTAGTAATATGTTTGTTATGCATGCCTTCTAAAAAATGTTAACAAAATAAACTCAGTTGCCACATCATTCGACTTTTCAAAGTCTGCATGTCATGTCTTGTCTTTCAAATCCCTTCATCCTCTCTGCACGATAACATTTTCCCACAAGCCTACCGCCGTTCTCAGGATTGTTCAGAACCCGTTTCTCTCTCTTCTCATCATTAGCACTTCTGCCCATAAAACTCTCTTTCTCCCTCACAGCAAGTCATGAACCTTCATCTCTTCTGTATCTATGTGATCCTTTTTTCACTTCTCTCTCACTCTAATTACCTACCAAATACTCCTATAATGGCAATCGAACGATAGCTTCCTCCTCACACCATTAACACCACTCCCACTTCCTTATCATCCTTAAAGTCATCCCCAGAAATTCACTATTCCACTCTTTCCAATACTACTGTATCCACACCTGGTTCCTCCTCATCTCCTATAGTCTTTCCTTTTCTGTCAAATCCTGTTTCCCTTCCATGTTTTGAAAACCCTATGTCTCCTCATTCCTCTGATATCATCAAAAGACACTCAGGAGGTGTTACCTCTCAGGTGTCAGAAGTCTTTGAGGATGATCCTGATCAGTATCTGAACTCCTCCATTTTGGACTCAGTGGCTCTCACAGAGTCACCAGAAAAGGAAGCAGCGTATAACGTCATGGCTATCACTGCTGAGAATCTGATGAATGAAGAAGCATATTTCTTGTCTGAGTATCATGGGGAAGAAACTCCATTCCTAGGCGATGAAAGAACCATAGTACTCTTCGAATCTTTGGCTCCTAAAACTGTCCCAGAAAAACCTGCTGAAAAACCTGACTCTCTTCCAGGTAAACCCACTCCTGTACCTCTTGATCATCTAAAGTTCTTAGAATCCTCTTCCACGTGACCCACTATCAGGCTGCAGCATAAAAAAGGTCTTGAGTTTACATTGCAGAAAAGTCGGAGGAGTGTCAGGACAAGGAAAAAGAGGTTGATAAATCAAAGGGAACTTGTTACTGACAAGAGCGTTACAGTAGGTCGAGTTGAGAAAAATGCTCTAAAGGAACCCGGTTCCTTAGTGGAACAATCTATAAAAGCTCAAATGTTTGTGGATGAAGCTTCCGATGAAGCTATTGAGAAACAAAATGGTGCATCCATGAAGGGCAGCAGCAAGTCTAAGAAGAGTCCAGTTGAGCAAGCCATGTCTGAAGATGATACTATGGGGCTAGTAAGTTGGAAAGGAAAGTTTGTTGAAGGATCTAGAAAATGAAAAAGGAAAATTGTAAGGGAACCTGGTTCTCTGAAGACCATGCCTAGTGACAGTGGTCTTTGGCAGGAGAGATTAAAAACTCAGAAAGTGTTGTGGGGTCGTACGTTTGACCCAGCAATTTCAGAGATGGCTGGTATGAGACAAATTTTGGAGATAGTGGAATTTCAGCAATGGGAGCACTTGTTTCAATGGAGCATGCCTTTGGTGTACGAAGATGCGGTACAAAATTTCTACGCATCTCTCTTCACTGTTGAGGAGGATCACATCTGTGCGCTAGTAAATGGAGTAGACATTGTACTTGACGCTTCAGTATTGGGAAAAGTTCTCAAAATTCCATGTGAAGGAATGTCATCAGTCAATGGTGTCTGTGGTGTCAACTTTACGAGAACTATCATGAAAGAGCAAGCCATTCAACAGGGGGAACAGGTGCATAAGAAGGTATTACTTCCTAAGTATCATCTTCTTTTTGAACTGGTCAATAAGGTGCTCTTACCTCGTTCTAAGAGGCGGTCTATTGACACAAAATCTGATATGGTCTTAATGGAGGCTCTTGATGAGTTTGTCCCAATCAATCTACCAGCAATCATGATAGATCATATGTAAAAGGTGGCAAACTTTAAAGGTGGGAATCATGGGCTACCATATGGCTTTCTCCTAACTCAAGTGTTCAAATTCTACAAGGTCCCCTTGGGTCATCCCAGAGTGGGCACACGCAAGCAAACCTTCTCTAAAAGCACTCTGTAAGAATGTGAGTGCGTAGAACGGGTTGGTGGAAGCATCTCGACCATTTCTCAGCTGATCAACGCTCAAAATGCAGCTTCTGAAGAGATCAGAAGGTTGAGGGCTCAGAATGCCATACTGGAAACTCAGCTCAGTCAAGCAGTTAAAGGACCCGGTTCCTTTAATGAAGAAGTTGCCCGCCTGACAAAGGAAAATGATAAGCTTCGCGGAAAACTGCTTGTAGAACAGCTGTCTGCAAATTCCCGACTGGACCTGGTTCTCAAAACCATTGCAGCCTCCTTCTCCAAGCCTCCCTCTTCTAGTGCCCCCCAAGATCCTCTCAGTGGCCAGCTATCTTTTGCTCTGATGTTTTGTGGCTGTTGTTTTCTTTTTGTTTTTCTTTTTGTGATGGCATTCTGAATTTCACCATTACTGCTCCTGTTTTGCTCAGTCCATTGTTAATATCAATGATGCAGCTCCTCTTTTTGCCTGTACTATGTTGTTTTCCTCTGGCTTCTCTTTTTTGTCATGTTGTGTGCATATATATGGCATGAGTTGGCTGTGTTAGACTTCTTTATGCTGATTGCCTGCTTGTGTATCTTTTTAATGATGCCAAAAGGGAGAAAAAGTAGTGTATGGTGAGGGGGATCAAAAGTAAAATGTGGGGGGGGGGGGAATTGATGGCAAAAACAGGGGATCTGCTTAAGTGTATGGTGAGAGGGATCAAAAGCAAAATGTGAGGGGGAAATTGATGGCAAAAACAGGGGATCTGCTTAAGGGGGAATCAAAACCAAAAGGTCAGGGGGAAACTTGTGTAGTTTCTGCTCTAAACAAATACTATCAATGCCTAAGTTTGTCATCATCAAAAAGGGGTAAATTGATGGGTGTTCAATGCCTTTGCCTTATGCTTCTTATGTTTTGATGATTTAACAAACTTACAAACTTATTGTTAAGAACCAGATAGAGAATCTGACCCACTTGGTATACATTTCAAATGAACAATGTCCAGTCTGATCTCCAGCAAGTGAGTGAACAACCACAAGGAGGAACACCACAGGACTTGGTCCCTATGGGTTCTCTGACAGAAGTACAAGTCAACTGTACAGCTGGATCGTGACTACAGAAAGTGATTGTCCGCAACTGCTACAAAGGGGAACACAACAGGGACCTGGTCCCTTAGGGTTCTCTGACAGAAGTACAAGTCAACTATACAGCTGGAACGCAACTGCAGAAAGTGACTGTCCGCAATTGTACCGAGATAGTGCAACAGTCACTTCTCACTGGGAAGAAGCGTGTACCAAGAATTGACATCACCATTATGATGTCTTTTGTAGTATAACAACCTGGTGCAAGGCACAACATATTCACTTGTGCATTTAGTGATATTCTCTCAAGCATTAAAGTGTTCATCCTGCATTGAAGTCACTGGTGGGTCAAGAACAAGAAGACAACTCCACTAAAGGATCAGTTTCACAATGGCTTATGTATATCTGTAGTTGAGTTGTAATCTTGTTATTTGTTCTTCACTGTAACTCCTATCTTGCTTTCTTAGAAGCTGTTTTTAGGAGACCCAAAATCCGTAAACTCTCCGAGTTTATGTTGTGACTAGGTTTAGTCATAAGTTAAAGTCTTTGTAACTAGAGAGTAACAAAGTGGCTTGTGGTAAGAGTATCACAAGTTAGTTAAGTTGAAATCTTTGTAACTAGAGAGTAACAAAGTGGCTTGTGGTAAGAGTATCACAAGTTAATTAAGTTGAAATCTTTGTAATAGAGTTATTACAAAATGGCTTGTAATAGTGAGATTACAAGTTAGTGAAGTTAAAAGCCTACAAGTGTAGGTCGTGATTTTTGTCCCCTTGAGTGGGATTTTTCTACGTAAAAATCCCCTGTCTCTTTTACTTACTGCTTCATAAGTATTTTCAGCAGAAACCGATAGAGGATCAGGTGCTCTATAGTTTGGTGGACTTATATAAGCTATTAGAGGATCTAAATGCATGAATTGAACATTCCTATATCCTACAAGAAATGAAGGAAATGATGAGAGAAGAAATGCAATATTTTTTTGTCAATTGGTGAAAAACAACCCTGGACTAGATTTTCATGATATACAAGGGTGTGTTGGATCTAATATTCCTTCACCGGTTGATGCAAGTAGTTACGAGCTATGAGAGGCCATAATCTACCATATTCTTCTGGCTCAACTCATGCCCCGAGTCTTGAAAAGGTATTTATATTTCACCAAATAGTATAATGATAGGGGTAAATTTGATCGGATAGTATAAAGAAGATAAAATATAGATAATATTTGAAAGTAGAGGGATATATTTGACTGTTTTCCCTTGTTATTAAGCTAAGTGATTCTACATTAAAAAATGAGCTTGTAGACAAGAACAAGCTTCTGATTGATCAGCTTCGAGATCTTCTTTCTGACCTATCAACATGGCAAAGTCCATGTTCTACATGACTGTGATGCTATAACCTATAGGAGATAGTTAAACGAGAGAGATGTTGAATGACAAAGGAACCGCGTTCAACTCTAGAAAACTGCTTTTTATTGTACAGAGATTACTACTTAATCTAAATACTTGGTTATTACGAAACAGCTGTAATTCTATGCAACTTAATGTTGCTCGCAGTCCTACTTTTCTCTCTGTTTAGAATTTAGATGCTTGGGCTGAGATGTGTAAGCATAACTCAGGGAAGAGGGAAAGGAACTATGGGGAAAGGAGAATGCTTTTGATCTCACTTATTATTTGCTGATTTATTTTCTTGTACACTATAAGTTTCCCTCAGGGCTTCCTTCACTTTCTTTAGCCGAGGGTCTATCGGAAACAGTCTCCCTGCCCCTCCAGGGTAGGGGTAAGGCTGCGTACATCCTATCCTCCCCAGACCCCACTTGTGGGATTATACTGGATGGTTGTTATTGATTGTTGCGATTATAGAAGGAGATAGGTAAAATGTATGTTAATTCACATTTTTGCTTCTCTTTCACTTGTATATCTTTTTTGTGTTTGACATTGTTATGCTATAGTAGTGAAATAAAATCTCATTAGTTCTTAGTAAGATATAACCAGTGCATACTATATATTTATTTCTTTCTAATTTTTAGTTTCATTTTGAATGTAGAGGAAAATACGGGTGATGCAATTGGAAATGGTGGTCACAAATCAATTTGATTCATTAAAGTGAATGGTGAAGACCTTTTGAACAATTGTGATTTTTATTTTATTTTATATTGATACTATAAAATGAATACATTTGATGTTGTAGAGGTCTTTACTAGTGAACTTCTTGAACCAATAGTGCTTTATTACTATAGATAGTACGCAAAGTATGTTTCTTTGTTGAAGTTTATTTCAAGTATATGCATTTGAATTATTTTTATTCTGTTACTTATTATCTAATTTAATGCTTATATATATATATATATATATATATATATATATATATATATATATATATATATATATATAAACCGCAAAATTATGGCTAATATAAATATTTAAAAAATTACTTCGTAGTGTAGACAAAATTGCCACGCTCAGAAAGTGTGGTCATAGGGATTGTCAATCTGGTGTTGTTAATGATAAATGTTGCTCTAGAAGCCACACTTTAGAAGCGTAGTCTATAACGTGACAAAGACCACGCTTCAAATGTGTAGCCTTATGTCATAAAAGCGTGGCTATATGACAAAATATAAACGTTGCCTTTGTACCGTATCGGCCACACTTTTAAAGCGTGGCTTCTAAGGCAACACCTACAAAGCGTGGTCAATAGTCAAAGGTTACAGTATTTTAGGCCACCCTCCAAAAAGCGTTGCCAAAAGCCGTAAAGTGTTTCCTTTCAAATACTAGACTTCTTGGCATCTTAGGGACATTTCTCGGAGGTAGTTATAGGCCTAAAATGTTGTAGTTCTTTTCTGAAATAATATTGACAAGAAGACTTAAAGGAAAAGAAAATTTTGTGGTAAGGCTGCACCCAATAGCTGCAGGTATCTGAATTGTTGATTCAACTAAGGGAAGATGCGTGTTTTATTTACCCAAAAAATAAATTTAAAAAAAGTTGAAAATAGATTGGATCGTATTCCTTATGCTGTCTCCATTTGAATTACATGTTATTGTAGTAAAGTTGAGTATCCGTGAGTAATCTAACTGCTCTACTTCACAACTGAAACTAACTAAACTAATAGCTTGTTTGGCCAAGCTTCTTTTGATGTAAAAATACTTTTTTTTTGTCAAAAGTGCTTCTTTTTTTTAAAATTAAGGTGTTTTGCCAAGCTTTTGAAAAGAAAAAAAGTGCTTTGAGGAGAAGCAGAAGCAGTTTTGGAGAAGCAGAAAAAAGTAGCTTCTCTCCAAAAGTACTTTTCTGAAAAGTGCTTTTGAGAAAAATACACTTAGAAGCAGTTTTTTAAAGCTTGGCCAAACACTAATTGCTGCTCAGAAGTGCTTTTCAAATTAATTAGCCAAACACAAACTGCTTCTCACCAAAAGTACTTTTGAGAAAAGCACTTTTGAGAAAAAACACTTCTCAAAATAAGCTGATTTTTGCAGCTTGGCCAAACGGGCTATAACTATACCTAAATAAGCTGCCCAAATGTGTAACTAACTAAGCTCCTAGTTAAGATTCAAATTAGCTAAACTTCAAGCTAAATTTTGTGCATCAAATTTTATCATTATCATCCATAGTGGAACGCCCTAATCATCATTTTCATCCATGCAAGGAAGAAGAAATCATAGCTGAACTATTTCTAATTTTCTCATATATGGACGCAAAAAGAGAAGTAGAAGTGTGGTTCTCTTTGTTGATAGTACTGAAAATATGTTGCTCTTTTTCTTGTTGCGCCAAAAGTGAACAATTAGAAACTCACAGCTGTAATTTCATCTCTTTTCCTGCCTAGACATCCCACTATGTGCATTGTTAGAAATATGCTTTAGAAGCTGCTTTCAGTAAAATTATTTTACTGTTTTAGCTATTTACTGCAGTATTTTAGTTTGAATTTAAAATAATTTTGAACTAGTCTTTAGGAGTGAACTAGTCTCTAGGAGTTGGTTATTTTCAGCATATTTTGTGCTGATTTTTAGGTCTTTAAGTTAGTATTTCTCTTATAAATTATAGTCCAAATGCAGTAAAATAATATACAATTTTCAGCTTCAGTTCCTTTTACATCTATTCCAGTATATTTTTTTATTTTCTTGTCATCTTCCCAATTATTTCACTTAATTTCTTTTATCAAAAACTAACAATTGGTATCAAAAGCCATCTTCTTAAGGGACCTAAGTAAAATCTTTTCTTGAGTGAGATGGAGACTGAAATGAGTTTTTCTCAATTGGCTCCTTCAGTCTTTGATGGTGAAAATTACTAACTGTGGGCAGTGAGAATGGAGACTTACTTGGAGACTTTAGATCTTTGGGAGGCCGTGGAGAGGATTATGATGTTCTTCCGCTGCCTAACAATCCAACGGTGGCCCAGATCAAGAGTCACAAGGAAAAGAAAACCAGAAAATCAAAGGCGAAAGCAACTTTGTTTGCTGGTGTGTCTGCAACAATTTTCACGAGAGTTATGGCTCTCAAATCAGCAAAAGAAATCTGAGATTATCTAAAGGGAGAATATACAGGAGATGAAAGAATACGAGGCATGAAGGTGTTGAATTTAATAAGGGAATTCGAGTTGCAGAAAATGAAGGAATCTGAGACTGTCAAAGAATACTCAGATCGGTTGCTTGGCATTGTTAACAAGGTAAGATTGCTTGGTACTAAATTTAAAGATTCAAGAATTGTTGAAAAAATTCTTGTTACGGTGCCTGAAAAATATGAAGTATCCATAACTACCTTGAAAAATACAAAGGATCTATCCAAGATTACCTTGGCAGAATTGTTAAATACATTGCAGGCACAAGAGCAAAGGAGGCTTATGAGGCAAGATGGTATGGTTGAAGGAGCCCTGGCAGCCAACCACAAAACTCAAAGCAAGGGTAATAATGTTAAAAAAAAATTTACCCGCCTTGTCAGCACTGTGGCAAAAAAGGTCATCCACCATTCAAATGTTGGAAGAGGCCAGATGCAAAGTGCAAAATTTGCAACCAACTTGGTCATGAAGCTGTAATTTGCAAAGGCAAATATCAAAAGCATGAAGCAGATGCGCAAGTCGCCAATGATGAAGAAGAAGATCACTTGTTTGTGGCAACTATTCTTTCAACCAAAAATCTGATTTTTGGTTGATTGACAGTGGTTGTACAAACCACATGACATATGACAGAAATCTTTTCAAAGAGTTCACGTCTATAGCACATAAGAAAGTCAGAATTGGAAATGGTGATTATGTTCTTGCTAAAGGAAAAGGAACTGTTGCAATCCCAACAAATTTAGGTACTAAGAAAATTTCAGATGTTCTTTATATTCCTGATATTGATCAAAATTTATTAAGTGTTGGACAACTAATGGAAAAAGAATTTAAAGTATCCTTTGAAAATAAATATTGTTTCATTTATGATGCAATTGGACTTGAGATTTTAAGGGTTAAAATGAGAGGTAAAAATTTCTCATTTGATCCAACCGAAGATGAAGAATGGAGCCAAAAGAATCTACTAAGTGCAGGTAATTCTCCAACTGAGGACATATGTGAAAATGAGGTAAGGAAGAAGTTGTCAATATTTCAGAAAATGCAAATCTGGAAGAAAGTTGACAAGTCTCAAGGCAAGATGCAAATGAAGCTGAAAAACGAGCCAACTTATTTCATTGACAATCATGAGATGCAGCAAAATACAGAAGTGAACTTGATTCACTGCAAGTCCAAAGATCAGTTGGCAGATTTACGTACAAAGTCGTTTCCAGTTAAAGGTTTACAAGGGACAAATTCAGAATTTGCAGCTTCAAAAGCAAGGAGGAGTGTTAGAAATATGCTTTAGAAGCTACTCTCAGTAAAATTATTTTACTGTTTCAGCTATTTACTGCAGTAATTTAGTTTGAATTTGAAATAATTTTGAACTAGTCTTTAGGAGTGAACCAATCTCTAGGAGTTAGTTATTTTCAGCATATTTTGTGCTGATTTTTAGGTCTTTTAAGTTAGTATTTCTCTTATAAATAGTAGTCCAAATGCAGTAAAATAATATACAATTTTCAGCTTCAGTTCTTTTTACATCTATTCCAGTATATTTTTTTATTTTCTTGTCATCTTCCCAGTTATTTTCCTTAATTTCTTTTATCAAAAACCAACATGCATAAAAGATTGACAACTGCTGATACAGAGCTACTGAGTCTTGTTATAAGGATAAAAGAACGAATAACACAGAATTGATTTTGAAGAAACTGCTATCAGAATAATGTTTTAAGAAAAAAACCATTCAACATAACAAATTCCACTGAAATTACAGATACTTGATTTCAAATGAACAGCTTGCAGGTGAATGTCTGAAGAATATTTACTATACACCAAGGGCAAAGAAAGCAGTAAAGTTGTATAGCCAATTACCAGAAGGAACAACTAAAAGCAACTAGCACAAGCAAGGAAATAAAAGATCACAAGCATCCAAAAATTAACAACATTCAGAAACTCCATTGCACAAACAGATGAAAGAAGCAAATTTGCATAACATGTTACAGAAAATCAAAAGTGAAAATTATAAGGATTAGACCAACAGGAAGACATAGAAAATGGAAAACATGTACCCTCTACTGTGCATCACGTTGACCAAAGTAATCATTCACTGTTTACCATTGTCGAGGGGTATGCGGAAGGAAAATTAGCAAACATCAACTTGCACCATCTATATCAGACAAACGTGCTTACTGTTTTCAGTTCCAATTCACTGATGTAACTTCAAGCTGAAAAACAGCAGATAAAAATTGATGCCGCAAATGGCTGGTTGAGAGATAACTCAGCAAGGATCCCAAATCTCCATTCATTGTCCTGAAGCTATAGTATAAAGAGTGCTTTCCCGGGAAGTAGAAATAAATATTACCACAAATCTGGTTGAGATGTTGAGTTAAGATGTACTGATGTAAACGACAAAGCTTTCTCTTCACCATTCTTCATCTCTGCAATAGCCCCATCATGAAGCACTGCTCCACCAATTATCTAAGAGTTCCAATTAAACACAATGGATCAATTTGCATAAGAAAAGAACTATACAAATGCTATATATAATTTAGCAACTTAATTCAATTTGTACTAACTGGATTCGTAAAGTTATTTTTTTTTTGTTTTTGATCTGTTTAATCACGCCTAAACATTCATATGTTATATGATGACACACGATCACGAGATTACAAACTAGTTCTTTTGGTGAAATTGAGAAGATTTGACGAAACACATTAGCTATGAAGTTAGACAACTGGTGAAAGAGTACACAAAGAATTCACCGAACATGAAATATCGTTTCTAGTAGAAATTCAATGCAAAAGCATTTCATGATATAGAATCAAAAATAAAGTTCAACGTACATCTGTTGCACTGGGATAGTATCTTGTATTATTTTGGATCTCAACATTTTTATGATTCTCCTTTGACTTGGATCACATTTTCAAAATTGAACTGGTACATGGCTGATGTTTTTTAATGCATAGTAGCATGTCGTCTTAAATATGACCTTGTACAGCTGCTCAGGATATAGAAAGACAAAGTATAGGAACAGAACCATCTGAACAAGGATACATCCTGGTGAAAAAGGATGTACAGAAGCCAACCTCCTAGAATCACATGCCAGGCGAAGTAACATAAATGTGTCTCACAAACCCTTGACCCAAGTCCAATACGACGCTGTAATTAAGACCTTTTTCAGCTTCGATAGGACAGTAACTTGCATTAAGAAATGCAGTAACCTGTCTCACAGAGAAAACAGAACAAAGATCAAGATCAATATCAAAGACATATATAACCAAAGACAATGTCAGTGAACACGTCAGAGGAGTTGATAGTCAGAATTAATCAAATCCCTGGAGTTTGTCAAAATAGTATCAACTTCGCCAGCTGCGAACAAGCTTAGATGGATGTGATTCACTTGTGACCCCCTGAAATATACAAAGGCAAAACTACAATAAGAGGCAAAGAGATTAGGACCACGGGATGCTTTATGTCAATTGTTACAACCTTTCTCTAACATATCATGGAAGAGAAATCAAGGCGAGATTGAACACAACTGTTTCAGCTGGACTTGTGTACACAATATACACGAGTTAGAAGACTTCATAGTGCACAGATTCTGCGGAAGCACAATATGATACCAAACAGAATAGTAGATGAATAAATTTTCCGACGAGCAATGAGGACAATAGCAAAATCATAAGAAAGTCATCTTAAACAAAACAGGGGTCCTGTTTTCGATCTGGGACTTCAAGATCCCAAACCAAAGATTTTGTACCTGGACAACCCTCATTTTCTGGACCTGAGATGACAAAGGTAACTTATTGAGATCAATGTTGACAAGGACCACTTAATCCACACTAAAAGGTGTAAGCAGGTAACCTAGGCTGCAGAATTTTTTTACCTCTTTTTCAAACTTCATGTAGAGATTTCTCAAAATCATCGGTAGGAGCCTTTATTTGAAAAGAACAAAGACAACGCACCCCAAGAGCATAGAAAGGATCTATTGCCGCATACTCTTCCAGCAGATATGAAATGTTAGTGATGTCTTGTCAAAATGTGAGTATAGACAAGCCTTGTATATGAATTGAAAATAGAAATTCTAATGCACTTGCAGATCAGAGCTTCAATCCCATTATATATATATAGAGAGAGAGTAGTTGATAAATAAAGAAAATTAACCAAACCTTTCCGTGGTTCTTAAATCCAGAAATTCAAATATATCAGCAGGTCAAAAAATATGCAGTATAACAGTAAGAAAATGATTAAAAAATGCCTTAACCCCTGCACCTTAGAATTCTAAACAGTCATAGAAATGAGGCCATGCCCTTTCTTTTGCCACCCCTTTGTCAACAGATCGGCAGTGTCATTGAACACACACAGCATTAAAGCAATCCTATTTGATGTCCCATTTGTTCCATTAAATGTACCTCCGAGTAGCACTATATTGTGGACAGATACTCATTTTCCTCCCTGGTTTGCTAATAAACTGCACACTTCTTAAGAGTGTCATATGTGCCCTCAATGCTATCCTCTTTATTGCATTCAAGGAAGCAGCTACTTAAGTGCAAATCACAAAAGAAAACAATGTAAGCAATCAGGGAAATTTGTAATGAAGCTATTACCGAACAGGAAAAGACATGTTGGATAAGAAGCAGGTTTTTAATAACATAGAAAAAATTCATCATGACTTGATTGAATGGAATCAAGAAAAGAAAACACAGCCGTAAAACCAGTTAACCTACTTGAGGCCTTGGAGTTCTAGCTTTAGAAAGTATTTGAGATGCACAAGTGAACTATCGCTAATACATCAAATGGTAAGGCTTGATTGCAGATTCAACATCATCCTTGTGGAAAACTCTGCAAGATGGGAATGTGCAATGTCTGTTTGTGTGTGTGTGTGTGAGAGAGAGAGAGAGAGAGAAAGATAGAGAGGAAGGAAGAGACAACGAGAGTTCCTCTCATAATTAAACAAATAACACTCACTTTTTCAATGCAAAAAAAAAAAAAAAAAAAAAAAAAAAAAAAAAAATCTTAAAGTTTGGCTTTTCTTGATTTCTTGTTCTTGTTCATGTGAGGATTAGCCCCATAATTCATAAATACTCCTATGTATCATATTATTTCACAAAATGCAAAAGTAGAAGGAAACATAGGTAGAAAGAGTGATTGATGCAAACTCAGCTCTCTTGGGAAATTATCAATTTATTTTTCTCGATATCAAGTGCCAGAATGGTGGAAGATTCTAGTCTTATTCAGGAGGAGACCAAAGGCCAGCCGAATTCCTTAACATCATGCTCAAAACTGACACAAATTCTTTAACATTTTGCTTAAAATGAAGCAAGCATCAGACGACAGAAACTTGTTAGAAATAGTGTGCAACAAGTGCTTTGGCAATACAAAGGACATTCTACCTTGGCAATACAAAAGGGGTTCTACCTTAGCTAGAGATTCTATATTTTTCTTCATATCGAAAGTGCCAAAATGTCAGAAGATTCTATTCACAAGGAAATCAAAGGCTAACTGAGCTCCTTAACATTATGCTCAAAACTGAAGCAAGCATCAGGTGACAGCAATTAGTCAGAGATATTGTGCTACAAGTGCAAAGCATGGAACAAACGATAAAGTCATCAATCATAAATAGGTGTATGCATTTTTTTGCGCCTAATTACTCCAATATTGATCCTCCAAGGTTATGACTTGTATTACCCCCATTTGATTGTGCTCTTGTGTATCAAAAACTATATGTATGTCCTTGCATGTACATAGTACATACAGGACTTATTCATGGGTCCTTCTCTCCTGAGCATGTTCTAAATATTCAACAGGATAACAGCAACATGCTGTGTGTTCCTGAGCTTTTCTTAATTATTTTTGGGGTTATTATTCTTCTCTTGTGGACTGCTTGATATTTGACAGAGAATTATCATGTCATATTCTATTTCAATTGACTTTGTCAATCATTAAAAGAATAAAGGGCTTCTTCACACAACCCTAATAATCCTACCACTGAAATTGAAATTTTCTTTTATTTCCAGAATTGAACTACCCCAATACCAGATTTGCAGTCAGTAAAAAAGAGAATCAGAAACACGTCATGACCAGCAAATATTATTGTATATTAGCAGAAGGCAAACAAATGTTACTCATTTTGAACAGATTTTAGGATAAAAGGAAATTTTAGCAGAAAATAAGAAAGAAGCAGATTTGCTTTCAAGAGAAAGAGTTGGATGGGGATATGTGCGCCCTACATAGAGAGAGAGAGAACCACAATTAACATTACATGTTTTGTAAGGTTGATATTTATGAAGGAACTAACTTATGAAAGACAATAAACCCTCCTCCTTTTCCGGGCTTGGGACCGGCTGCGGGATAGTAGAATCCTAACACAGGCGGAGTTAAAAACTCTTTATTTTTTCTTGAGGTAGGATCAGCATGACCTGTCATCACTTGCGATCATAGACAAGTCACCTTAGCATCACTATGTCACCTTGAACAGTTGAATTAATGATTGGACAATATGTAACAAGCCTTCATATTTTGGTTTGTAAAGACAAACACAATCAATGATAGCTCTTTGAAAACTTTTAAGCATCTCAGATATTCCATAGAAGCGCACATGATCAGACCGGATCAACTGAAATGTAGCCAGTTCTCTGTCTTCAGAATGTGTGAGGGGTGGAAGAGGATCAAGTCCAATGAAAACAAGCTGCTCAAGTATAATATATGACAGGAATTAGGTATCTCCTGCCCCAGCTATGAGTGAGAGTGGATATTTTGAAGAAGTCATCCAAAGACCATTGTTGTCGACTTTCAGTGAAGCAACCAAGTTGTTGGTTTACTAGTAGAAATATAGTCCTCTATTAATTGGAGGCACCAGTGAGAATCCAAAAGGCTCACTCACTAGGACCTAGGGAAATGCAACCTGAGACATGATGGGCCTATGGGTGCAGACGGCTTAGCATTCAATCATATATGGATCTAACATTTAAGCTCATACGCTGCCTCTGTTGTGGTGGATTTCATAAATTCATCCCATTGTCCCAGATACATACATGGTGTGTCCAAGTTCAACCCGTTGGCAATGCATGTAAGAAAGTTGCCTTATTCGTTTATTTTTTTGTTAGACCGTAGTCAAATGCAGATGGCTGTTTCAGCATACATCACCTTCGGACCAAAACAAGGACCCATCCTTATTCAGTCTAGTGAGGGTCCAAAAGGCTAACTCACGTACAACCCTTGGGGAACCACAATCGCGTACACCCATTTGCCGCATTGGCAAGCGCCTCACCTGCCCTTTTTATTGCTTTCTCTGTCCCCCACCAATTAATTGATCTATATTATCAACCCTATGTCCATCACAAGGCACCAAACTTCAAATCTAAAACAAAAGCCTTCTTCAAACTGTAGCGGATAATAAAGCAGGACAGATTCTACTTCATCCGTGCCAATGATTATGACAATTGCAGCAGTAAACCATCACATGGACTTGGGGTTCGGAAGGTGAAATGTGTGTGCAATAACCTCCAACATATCACCAGCATACACAAAAAAAGGAGCTCTGGCCTGTACACACTGCACTTCAATAGAATCAGAACTGAGATTAAAAATAAACATATACGATGGCACTATAAAAATTTATCTTTTTTCAGTTTTGGCTCAAAAATTAGGAAAAGAAGACTTAGACACAATATTTCCTGTTAATTCAACCCTTCAAGATCAACCTGTATGCTAAAACCTCATATCTAACAGATGACACTTGAGCACAAGAAATAGGTCCAACAATCCTAAACACCCTCAGAACTCAACACATCCAACTTGCATAACATACTGCCTCAAGAGGCAAAAGGATATACCCTCAGAGCACATTCTCTACATCAAAGAACATCTTAATCTTTCATCTTCTACAACAAAAACAACAAAATTAGAAAGGGAATAAAACTATCTATCCCACTCGACAATCCTAAAGTTTAGCCTCGAATCATGAAATATCACTATCCTCCAGCTCAACCTAAAATATTAAAGCCTAATGCAACCCTCACAGTATGTCCAAGACAGCCCACAACAAACATCACCACAACGAAAATTCGATTTTCAGAGTCCTTTAGTCTCGTCACAGCACAACTCAACATATATCAAAGCCTAAAGCATCATATACAGTCCAAACAACATAACTTCAGAGCCAAGAAAACTATAAGTCCCCGCTCGAGAATCCAGGAAGTATAGAATCTTCAAAAAACCACCATCCTCCAGCCCTATCTAAATATAATAAATCCTAATGCAACTTGACCCTTATATATCCTCCAATCCCAAAAACTATCAATACAGCTTAACATTAGCCTAATACATCAAGAAATATTAAAACATGTTTAAGTGCTTTATAGCAACCTAAGATATGAAAGAACGAAACCATAAACCGCATAAGACAAGAAAAGAATTAGAAAACACATAAAGAAGAACTAAGAAACACGTAGAGAATGGATTACAAACCAGTGCAAAGAACCAACTAGGGAACACTCAAGAAAAAACTTGTAATGATCTCAATTTGTTAGAGGCATGTGGATTGGTTGAAAGTCATGTGGGTAACAACTTGGCACAGCATCAGTTTGTAATCAATATAAACAGAGAAAGAATGTGAACTCATGCAGTGAATATTCAATTGGAATTTTTGTTCTTTCTCGATCTATTCCTCTCCTCATTTTGTTCTCTTCTCTCTTGTGTTCCTTCTCTATCTCTCTACCTTTCCACCTCTGTATCTCTCTCTCTCTCTACCTCTCTTTCTCTTATTCCTCTGCAGCCTCAAGGAACCATTTCTCCTCCTATCAGTAATAACTTGTTTTCCAACCTTAACATGTCTCATCACTGTATAGTGCACAATATATTTCCTCATGAGGCAATGCAGATCATTTTAAGCTATAACGATATACCCTCAAAGCACATTCTCCAGATCAAAAAACATCTGAATCTTTCATCTTCTACAGCAAAAACAACACAATTACAAAGGCAATAAAATTATCTATCCCCACTTGGCAATCCTAAGAGTATAGCCTCGAATCCAAAAAATCCTCCAGCTCAACCTAAAACATTAAAGCCTAATGCAACCTTCATAGCCAAACATGTGTCCATAATAGCCCACAACAAACATCAACACTTTAAAAATCCTATTTTTAGAATCCTTTAGTCTCGTCACAGCACAATTCAACATATATTGAAGCCTAAATCATCATCTACAGTCCAAACAACATAATTTCAGAGCCAAGACAACTATCAGTCCCCAATGGAAAATCCAGAAAGTATAGCCTAGAATCCTAAAAAACCACCAATCCAGCCCTAGCTAAAACATTATCCTAATGCAACTTGACCCTTATATTTCCTCCAAACCCAAAAACTATCAATACAACTCACCATTAGCCTAACACATAAAGAAATGTTAAAAAAATTGACTTATATCTACAACAGAGATTTGTTTTCATTCTATTAACTGGTTCTACCTAAACTCCATACCCAAATTCTGAACCTTGTCAGCACACTTAACCTCTCAAATAGCTATTCTCCCATAATCAAGCAAGAAACCGAAAAAAGGTCCAGTGTTGTAGTTTTTTTTAAATTGAATTAGAGTAACACACACTTGAAAAATACTTCAGAGATATGAAAAATATTGGATTTTTACAACGGATGTGAGGATTTGGCTTGGTGGGTGTCGATGAAATTATCAAGAAGATGGATTTTTTGGAGAAGTAAAAAAAGATTGGTTTTTTGGTACAGAATTGAGGATTTGACTTACTGGATATGGATGAAATTGTCAAGAAAGAAGATGGAACTGGAAGTGTGTGCATGTTTAGTTAAGAGGGAAAAATGATTGGAGTATTGTAGCGAAAAGCACAGAATTTTTTACTTGTTAAAAGTAGATGTATCCAGAGAAAATTTAGTGTAGATTTTTCTACTTGTGTTAATATACAAATGCTGGACTTCTTATCTTAAAATATGCTGTACTTGGCATAATTTTTTTTTTTTGTTTTTTTTGTTTTTTTTTACTTGGCTTATTACTAGCTACTGAGTTTTTATTAATAAAAGTTTACCTTTACCGATCAATACAAAAACACAGAAAAATAACCTAAAGCACATAAAGAACAAATTACAAAACAAAGCAAAGAACCAACTAGAAAACACAAACAAACAATGTTTTTTGTTTTTTTTTATTTTTTTCTTGACTTATTACTAGCTATTGAGTTTTTATTAATAAAAGTTTGCCTTTACTACTCAATAAAAAAGAAACAGAAAGCACATAAAGAACAGATCACAAAACAGAGCAAAGAACCAACTAGAAAACACAAAGGAACAAAGTGCAAAACATGCAACACATATGGAAAGCACGAAATAATCTTGAAACGAAAAGAACGAGACAGAAGACGATGGACAGTTAATATGAATCACAGAAACCACACAAAGAAGGAACTAAACACCACAGTAAGAACTGGAAAACACGAACAAACGCAAGAAACCAACAAGAAAAACCAAAGAAAGAACGAAACAAAACCCACATAAAGAACGAAAACATAGACGAACATAGTGAAAAAACATGAAACAACTATGGAAAAAAAAATAAAAACTTATACTATGACATACTAGTAAAGATTAAAGAGAAGTTCAAGCTTAGTTTTAAGATGAGAAAGAAACCTGTGCTTGCCGTTGCTGCTACGAGCCCTGCACTCTGCTGCAGGTGGCTGCTCTAATGGCAGTCCCTTAGATGATTCCCAACCAAATCTACTGAGTATGGGGCGAAAATTGAGCCTTTTCCACATCTGAACAGTGGTCGGCTTTGGGTCATTTACCGCCCGCTTCAGAAACTCTTTTCGCAGTTTAGACTTGTTCGGAAAAACCTTGGTGATTTTGGTACCTGGCTTCGCAACAGAACGTAAATACAAAGCCTCCCCTTTTTCAGTGTAAACATCCCATTCTTCTTCACTGTGAACTTTGCTCTCGAAGACACCTTTCAAGCAACAAGAATAAGCTGCCATCGTTGTCTGTCTAACACGCGGCAAAGGAACGAAAGAAAGTTAATTTATAGGCGTAATTAACTATAGGGCCAATTATAGAGAATGACAAAATTGGGCCCTTACTTTTGCCTAGGTTAAAAGTGGTCTCTTTAATATATTCTTGATTGGTTTTAACCCTTTAAGTTTGTCAACGTAGTGTTTGGTCTATATTAAATATTTAACAATTTGTGGAATTGTGGTTGTTGAATTAACGAGAACAATTAAAACATAATAATAGATTTAACATGAACTCACATTTATACGTGCAATTTGTCCTATTTTTAATCCATTTCCGGAGATCGAGCAGCTTTTTGGGTGCAATTGTTTGTTACTCCCTCTGTCCCAATTTGTTTGATGCAGTTAGGATTTTAGGAGTCAAATGAGTTTTTTTACCATGATTTTTTCGTATGCATTATTAATATTTTTAATTATTAATTATTGTAACTTATAATACTTTTATATAGTTTCTAAATATACAAATTTTATTTTAAAAATTAAAGATTATATGTCCAAATTCACGATAAAAATTGAGAAGTTTGACTCTCGAAATTCAAACGGCAACAAATAAATTGGGGTAGAGGGAGAATCTCTTATATGTTTCTGGTATGTATTGCAACTTTTAGTGTTGCGACTTTTCGGTTTGACAAGACTTTCCTGGTATTTCAATTTAAAATTTTTATAACTGCTTTTTTGTTAAATATAACAGTCACATTTTGTTAAATATTTGATGAAGATCAAAAGTGCTTACTTTTCTAAAAATATTTAAAGGACCAAAAATTCTCAAGATAAATTAAAGGAACCATTTTAAACCTACTCAAATATAATGAGCCATTTGTGTCATTTTCTCAGTAAATTACTTTAGGAATATAGTCTTGTAATATGACTCAGATGCAGATATGTGATGACCCAAAGGGTCATCACCTGTTTTCTCGTTTATTCCGTACTTTCGAGGCCTTGAAAACCTCATTTTTACTTGCCTCAATTTGCGTGCGCAGTCCGGGCGCGTAGCCGGAAAGCTTAAATATAAATTCTGTGTAAAAATTGATAAATTTTGATATTAAATTGATTAAATTTGACTTCGGTCAACATTTTGGGCAAACGGACCCGGACCCGTGATTTGACGGTCCCGGAGGGTCCGTAGAAAAATATGAGACTCGGGCATATGCCCGGAGTCGAATTCCGAGGTCGAGAGCCCGAGAAATGAATTTTTCTGTGAAATTGTTTTTCTGAAATTTATATGGAAATTTGAAATAAAAATGGATTAGAAAGCGTTGGTATCGGGCCCGTATTTTGGTTCCGGCGCCCGGTACAGGTCTTATATGTGGTTTAAGCGCTTCCTGTGAAATTTGGTTGAAATCGGACGTCGTTTGACGTGTTTCGGACTATAAGTTCTAAATTTGAAAGTTTATGAAGTTGAAGAAATACTATTGATTTTGAGGTTTGATTCATTGTTTTTGATGTTATCTTGGCGATTTGATCGCACGGTTAAGTTCGTAGGATGCTGTTGAGTTAGTGTGTGTGATTGGTTAGGAGCCTCGAGGGCTCGGGAGTGTTTTCGGAGGTGTTCGGGGTGGTTTTGAACTTAGTGAAATTGCAGAAAAATCTACAGCATGTGCACAGTAAATTCCTTCATCGCATTCGCGATATCTCCTTCGCGTTCGCGAAACTTCAGGTTCCTCTCTCCTTCGCGTTCGCATCCCTTCACCGCGATCGCGTAGAGTTATCGAGTTCTGAGGGCCCAGCCCTCCTTCCTTCTTCGCGTTCGCGATGGCTGGACCGCGTTCGCGTAGGTCTCCAGCCCCTTCCCATCGCGTTCGCATACAGGCCAACGCGTTCGCGTAAGCCAAACTCCTTGGACCCCAGTTTTCCTTCTTCGCGTTCGCATACTACCCTTCGCGAACGCATAGAGTAACAACCAGCCTTCTCCGCGAACGCGACCCCTGTGTCGCGAACGCATAGAGTAAAACCCTTCAGTGAATTTTTCTTAAAAATAGAATATTTAACACGGAATTTCTTCATTTTTTTCACACGAGCTCTTCTCCTTCACCCTCATAGACAAGTTTGAAGAACCTCTTCCTCCATAACTTCATAGGTAAGTGTTCCTAACTTCATTCCCTCTTAATTTCTTCAACTAATCACTAATTTCCTAGCCCTAAATCATGAAATCAAAGTAGAAATTAGGGGTTTTGGGTAGAGTTAGGGTTTTGAGAATTTTGGGTGATTCAACCTCAATTTGGGGTCGAATCTTAAAACAAATTGCATATTTGAACTCGTGGGGTTATGGGTGACTAGGTTTTGGTCCGAGCCTCGTGTTTGGACCATGTGGGCCCGGTGTCGAATTTTGGTATTTTTGGAAGAATGCTAGGAAATTCATATCTAGGCTATGGGATGTTACCATTGAGTCTTTATTGATATTATTGAATTAATTATGCCTAGATATCATTGTTTCGGAGTCGGATTGTAGAGGAAAGGCGGTATTTGATGATTGATTGCTATTCTTTGGACAAAGGTAAGTGTTTGATCTAACTTTGTCTTGAGGGAATAGGATTAGAGTGTTGTTTGCTAATTGCTAAATGTTGAGTACGGTGTATAGGCATGGTGACGAGTATCTATACACCGGTGTCTAGCATGACCGTGAGTCCTTACTTGTGCTTATTTGGGATTCCGTGGTGACTCTTCCTTGTTTAATTGATGGATTCGATATAATGTGAACAATATGAAGAGAAAATATGATTTGTAAACTCCTTGGAGCGTTGGCTCGAGTTATGACATGATTAGGACGTAAAAAATGAGCGAAACAGGAAGAGATGTAATTACTCCCTTGTCGGGACGTGTAAGTTATTGTTGTTGCTCCCTTGCCGGGAATTAACTGTTTATTTGTATTCTCCCTTGCCGGGATGGTTGAATTGATACTTGTGCCCTTGCCGGGAAATCATTATATATATAATAAGAAATGGGATCGTGTGGCACGCTGACCACTTATATATTATGAAATGGGATCGTGTGGCACGCCGACCACTTATATAATATGAAATGGGATCGTGTGGCACGCTAACCACTTATATATTATGAAATTGTATCGTGTGGCACGCCGACCACTTATACATCATGAAATGGGATCGTGTGGCACGCCGACCACGTATTCTGTGTTAGAAGAGATTTGGTTGTAGTTTTCCTTATTTGTTCCTACCGTTCCAGTTTATCTGTTATCCCCAAAAAGTATGCTCCCCTCCCAGTCTTAATTATTACTTTCCGCTGTTATTTTTTTTTGTTGTACTTGTATATATATATTTGCACAGGTTGATTGGTAGTCCTGTCTAGCCTCGTCACTACTTCGCTGGGGTTAGGCCAGGCACTTACCAGCACATGGGGTCGGTTGTGCTGATGCTACACTCTGTGCATCTTTTTTTGTACAGATCATAGTACCGGAGCAGGAGCTTTTGGACAGCAGTAGGAGCGTTGGGAGCATACTTCAGTCCGGAGATTCCCGAGGTAGCCTTGCTGGCGTCCGCATGGCCCGGAGTCTCTCTTATCTCTATTTTTCGTTTGATTTCCTTTGTATCGGATCAGACAGTACTGTATTCTTATTCAGACTTTGTATTTAGCATTCAGTAGAAGTTCGTGAGTTAGTGACACCAGATCTGGGTAGAGGTGTATTTGAATTTCCGCACTTGGTTTCAGTTATTTATGTTTCGAGACTTCCGCTTTTATCCTAATTGTCTCGTTCTTCTTTATAATGTTAATGATGTTGAGAGAAGTATTATTTTAATTGGCTTGCCTAGTTCCTATTAGTAGGCGCCATCACGACTCCCGAGGGTGGGAAATCCGGGTCGTGACAAGTTGGTATCAGAGCTCTAGGTTACATAGGTCTCGCTACTCACGGACAAACTTGGTAGAGTCTGAGGGATCGGTACGGAGACGTCTGTATTTATCCCCAGAGGCTACGGAGTTAGGAAAAATCTCACTTTTGTTCTTTCTTGTCGTGCGATTCTGTTTCTCAAATACTGATTGTCCTTCTACTCTGTTCTTTCGCAGATGGCGAGAACACGTGCTTCCTCTTCTACCGCGCAGCAGTCCCGAGCCCCCAGCAGCAGCTCCTACGAGGGGCAGAGGGCGAGGCCGAGGCCGCTCCAGAGGCCGAGGCAAGGGCAGAGCTCAGCCCCGAGCGGCAGTACCAGAGGTGGAGCCTCATGTTGATTATGATGAGGAGGTTCCAGCCCCAGCAGCTCCGGTGGGCCCAGCTCAGGTCCCAGAGGGGTTCATAGCCACCCCAGTTCTTCAGGACGCTCTGGTCAGATTGGTAGGCTTTGTGGAGAGCGTCACTAGAGCGGGTTTGCTTCCAGTAGCACCAGCCACTTCTCAAGCTGGAGGAGGAGTTCAGACTCCTGCTACACGTACTCCGGAGCAGGTAGCTCCCCAGGCTCAGGTTCCAGTGGTTCAGCCAGCTGTGGCGGTTCAGCCAGGTATTGTGATTCAGGCCGGCGATGGAGCGGCTATGTCCTCAGATGCTTTGTGGAGGCTTGATAGGTTCTCCAAGCTTTTCACCACCACTTTCAGCGGCACTTCTTCAGAGGATCCACAGGATTTCTTATTCAGCTGCCATGAGATCCTTCGGACTATGGGTATTGTGGAGACCAATGGGGTCGACTTCGCCACTTTCCGACTGGCAGGATCCACCAAGACTTGGTGGAGGGACTATTGTTTATCCAGACCAGCAGGGTCGCTATCATTGCTTGGGACCAGTTTGCAGAGTTGTTTTTGGAGAAGTTTCTCCCAGTTACCCAGCGAGAGGCTCTTCGCAGCCAGTTCGAGCGCCTCCAGCAGGGCTCTATGACAGTCACACAGTATGAGACTCGATTCATTGATCTATCACGCTATGCTGTTGTCATACTCCCCACCGAGAGAGAGAGGGTGCGGAGGTTTATTGATGGATTGATTCAGCCGATCCGTCTCCTGATGGCTATGGGAGCTCGTAGTGAGATTTCTTTTCAGGAGGCGGCCAATGTGGCCCGTAGAGTTGAGATGGCTCTTGCACGGGAAGGTAGTCATGGGTCAGACAAGAGACCCCATCATGCAGGTAGATTCAGTGGTACCTCGTCTGGAGGTGGGGATTCTTATGGTAGAGGCCATCCTCCGAGGCCCTTTCAGTCAGCCCTACAGGTCTCACATGGTACTTCAGGTGGTCGTGGCTCTCAGCCGCAGTCTTCTGATCAGCAGCTTTCCAGTTCACCATCAGCACCTATCAGCGCACCACCACTCCGTTATTCTCAGCAGCCGAGGGCTTGTTACACGTGTGGCGACACGAGACATATTGCCAGGTATTGCCCTCGAGCTTCTGACAGCTCTCAGCAGCAGGGTCCTCGTCCTATGATTCAGGCATCAGGTGATCCACAGGCCGCCCAGCCAGCTAGAGGCGGGGGTAGAGACCATAGAGGTGGAGGTAGAGATCATAGAGGTAGAGCTCGGACCGCCAGAGGTAGAGTCTAGCCAGCAGCCAATCGTCCCAGAGAGATGGTTCAGGGAGGTAGGGCCCAGCCCCGGTGTTATGCTCTTCCAGCCAGGCCAGAGGCTGAGTCTTCAGATGCAGTCATTACAGGTACTATTCTGGTCTGTGATAGGGATGCTTCAGTGCTATTTGACCCTGGGTCTACGTATTCATATGTGTCGTCCTATTTTGCACCCTACTTGGCTATACCTAGTGATGCTTTGGGTATTCCTGTTTATGTATCTACACCGGTGGGTGATTCTATAGTGGTCGACCGAGTTCATCGTTCCTGTGTGGATTTCAGAGGATCCACAGGATTTCTTATTCAGCTGCCATGAGATCCTTCGGACTATGGGTATTGTGGAGACCAATGGGGTCGACTTCGCCACTTTCCGACTGGCAGGATCCGCCAAGACTTGGTGGAGGGACTATTGTTTATCCAGACCAGCAGGGTCGCCATAATTGACCTTGGACCAGTTTGCAGAGTTGTTTTTGGAGAAGTTTCTCCCAGTTACTCAGCGAGAGGCTCTTCGCAGGCAGTTCGAGCGCCTCCAGCAGAGCTCTAGGATAGTCACACAGTATGAGACTCGGTTCATTGATCTAGCACGCTATGCTGTTGTTATACTCCCCACCGAGAGAGAGAGGGTGCGGAGGTTTATTGATGGGTTGATTCAGCCGATCTGTCTCCAGATGGCTATGGGAGCTGGTAGTGAGATTTATTTTTAGGAAGCGGCCAATGCGTCCCGTAGAGTTGAGATGGCTCTTGCATGGGGAGGTGGTCATGGGTCAGACAAGAGACCCCGTCATGCAGGTAGATTCAATGATACCTCGTCTAGAGGTGGGGATTCTTATGGTAGAGGCCATCCTCCGAGGCCCTTTCAGTTAGCCGTACAGGTCTCACATGGTGCTTCAGATGGTTGTGGCTCTCGGCCGCAGTCTTCTGACCAGCAGCTTTTCAGTTCACCATCAGCACCTATCAGCGCACCACCACTCCGTTATTCTCAACAGCCGAGGGCTTGTTGCACGTGTGGCGACACGAGACATATTGCCAGGTATTGCCCTCGAGCTTCTGACAGCTCTCAGCAACAGGGTCCTCGTCCTGTGATTCAGGCATCAGGTTATCCACAGGCCGCCCAGCCAGCTAGAGGCGGGGGTAGAGGCCATAGAGGTGGAGGTAGAGATCATAGAGGTAGAGCTCGGACCGCCAGAGGTAGAGGCCAGCCAACAGCCGATCATCCCAGAGATATAGTTCAGGGAGGTGGGGCCCAGCCCCGGTGTTATGCTTTTCTAGCCAGGCCAGAGGCTGAGTCTTCAGATACAGTTATTACAGGTACTATTCTGGTATGTGATAGGGATGCTTCAGTGCTATTTGACCCTGGGTCTACGTACTCATATGTGTCATCCTATTTTGCACCCTACCTGGTTATGCCTAGTGATACTTTGGGTATTCCTGTTTATGTATCTACACCGGTGGGGGATTCTATAGTGGTCGACCGAGTTCATCATTCCTGTGTGGTAGTGTTTGAGGGTCTTGAGACCCGTGTTGATTTATTGCTCTTAGACATGGTGGATTTCGATGTTATATTAGGAATGGATTGGTTGTCCCCGTATCATGCTATCTTGGATTGTCATGCCAAGACCGTGACCTTGGCTTTGCCAGATTTGCCCCGATTGGAGTGGAGAGGGACCCCAAGTCATGCTACTCGCAGTGTTATCTCATATGTGAAGGCTCGACGCATGGTCCAGAAGGGGTGTTTAGCTTATCTGGCGTATGTTCGCGATTCCAACGCAGAGGTCCCTTCTATTGATTCTGTTCCTATAGTTCGGGAGTCCCCCGAGGATTTCCCTTCAGACCTGCCGGGTATGTCGCCTGATAGGGATATTGATTTTTGTATTGAACTGGCTCCGAGCACTCAGCCCATTTCCATTTCGCCGTGTCGCATGACCCCGCCAGAGTTGAAAGAGTTAAAAGATCAGTTGCAGGATTTGCTGGAGAAGGGTTTCATTAGACCCAGTATTTCTCCTTGGGGTGCGCCGGTGTTATTTGTAAAGAAAAAAGATGGTTCGATGAGGATGTGCATTGATTACCGGCAAATGAACAAAGTGACGATAAAGAACAAGTATCCACAACCGAGGATTGACGATTTGTTCGACCAGCTTCAGGGTGCGAAGGTGTTTTCAAAGATAGACTTGAGATATGGCTACCATCAGTTGAGGATTAGGGCATCTGATGTCCCTAAGACAGCATTCCGCACTCGGTACGAGCATTATGAGTTCCTGGTCATGTCGTTTGGGTTGACCAATGCCCCAGCAGCATTCATGGAGTTGATGAACCGAGTGTTGAGGCCATATTTGGACATGTTCGTGATAGTCTTTATTGATGATATTTTGGTGTACTCCCGCAGCCAGGAGGAGCACGAGCAGCACCTCAGAGTGGTTCTTCAGACTCTGAAGGATAGTCAGTTGTATGCTAAGTTCTCGAAGTGGGAGTTCTGGTTGAGTTCGGTTGCATTTCTGGGTCATGTTGTATCAGCAGAGGGTATCCAGGTGGACCCGAAGAAGATTGAGGCAGTCAAGAACTGGCCTCGACCAGCATTAGCTACAGAGATTCGGAGTTTCTTGGGGTTAGCAGGTTATTACCGCCAGTTCGTGGAGGGATTTTCATCCATAGCAGCCCTGATGACCAGATTGACCCAGAAGGGTGCCCAGTTCAGAAGCTCATGACAGCTCTGACTACGGCACCGATATTGGTTTTGCCCACAGGCTCAGGGCCTTATACAGTCTATTGTGATGCTTCCCGTATTGGGCTCGGTGCAGTATTGATGCAGGATTACAGAGTCATTGCTTATGCTTCGAGGCAGTTGAAGATTCACGAGAAGAATTATCCGTTTCATGATCTATAGTTGGCTGCCATTGTTCATGCTCTGAAGATTTGGAGGCATTACCTATATGGTGTGACGTGTGAGGTGTACACTGATCACAAGAGTCTGCATTACTTGTTCAAGCAGAAGGAGTTGAACTTGAGGCAGAGGAGGTGGTTGGAGCTATTGAAGGATTATGATGTTACTATTTTGTACCACCCGGGGAGAGCCAATGTGGTGGCCGATGCATTGTGTAGGAAGTCCGCCAGCATGGGTAGTCTTGCTTATGTTCCGGTCAGCCAGAGATCGCTTGCTTTGGATATTCAGGCCCTGGCCAATCGATTTGTGAGGTTGGACATATCTGATCCTAGCAGAGTGTTAGCTTGTACGGTCGCTCGTTCTTTATTATTGGAGCGTATCCGTGATCGGCAGTTTGATGATCCATATTTATGTGTCCTAAGAGACACGGTGCAGCGTGGAGGTGCCACGAAGGTGACCTTAGATGATGATGGTGTTTTGAGGTTGCAGGGGCGAGTTTGTGTGCCCAACATCGATGGGATTCGATAGTTGATCTTAGCGGAGGCCTTGGATAAGGTCAAGATCATCCAGGACATGCTTCGTTCAGCTCAGTCGCGGCAAAAGAGTTATGCGGATCGTAAGGTTCGAGATGTAGCTTTCATGGTTGGTGAGTGGGTCTTGCTCCGAGTGTCGCCTATGAAGGGCGTGATGAGATTTGGGAAGAAGGGCAAGCTTAGCCCTAGGTTCATTGGCCCATTTGAGATTCTCGATCGTGTGGGAGAGGTGGCTTACAGACTTGCCTTTCCGCCCAGCTTGTCAGCCGTGCATCCAGTGTTTAATGTGTCCATTCTTCGGAGGTATCACGGCGATCCAGCCCACGTATTAGATTTCAGCACTGTCCAGTTAGACAAGGATCTGTCTTATGAGGAGGAGCCGGTAGCTATTCTAGACCGACAGGTTCGACAGTTGAGGTCGAACAGTTTTCCTTCAGTGCGTGTCCAGTGAAGAGGTCAGCCTCCTGAGGCATCGACCTGGGAGTCCGAGTCTGATATGCGGAGCCGTTACCCTAATCTATTTCCCGACTCAGGTACTTCTTTCTTTTGTCCGTTCGAGGACGAACGGTTGTTTTAGAGGTGGAGAATGTGACGACCCAAAGGGTCATCACCTGTTTTCTCTTTCATTCCGTGCTTCTGAGGCCTTAAAAACCTCATTTTTACTTGCCTCGATTTGCGTGCGCAACCGGGCGCGTAGCCGGAAAGCTTAAATATGAATTCTGTGTAAAAATTTATGAATTTTGATATTATTATGATTAAAGTTGACTTTTGTCAATATTTTGGGTAAACGGACCCGGATCCGTGATTTGACGATCCCGGAGGGTCCGTAGATAAATATGAGACTCGGGCATATGCCCGGAGTCGAATTCCGAGGTCGAGAGCGCGAGAAATGAATTTTTCGGTGAAATTATTTTTCTGAAATTATTAAGGAAAATGGAAATGAAAATTGATTAAAAGACTGTGGTATCGGGCTCGTATTTTGGTTCCGACGCCCGAAACAAGTCTTAAATTTGTGTTAAGCGCTTTTTATAAAGTTTGGTCGAAATCGGACGTCGTTTGACGTGTTTCGGACCTAAATATCTAAAATTTGAAGTTTATGAAGTTAGAATGAAAAATGATGATTTTGGGGTTTGATTCATTGATTTTGATGTTGTTATAGCGATTTGATCGCTCGGTTAAGTTCGTATGAGGTTGTTGATTTAGTGTGTGGGTTCGGTTAGGAGCCTAGAGTGCTCGGGAGTGTTTTCGGAGGTGTTCGGGGTGGTTTTGGACTTAGGAAGATATTAGATTTTCTGCAATTTTTACACAGGGATTTTCTTCATCGTGTTCGCATTAGTTCCCCTGTGTTCGCATAGCTTCAGGTTGGTCTCCGCGTTCGCGTCCCCATCATCGCGATCGCGTAGGCCAATTTCAGGACCCCCAGTAATTCCTTCACTGTGTTCGCGAACTCGTCCTCCCGTTCGCATAGTATTAGCGCACCCTTCATCGCATTCGCGTATGGACCCCAGCCTCTAGCCTTCTACGCGTTCGCGTTCCTTCCCACGCGATCGCGATGCCTACCCAGCTTACCCTTCGCGAACACGGCCCCTTTCCCACGAACGCGAAGGGCATTTTTGCCCAGTGATTTTTAAAGTTCAAAACAGAACCATTACGGGATTATTCCCATTCTTTCATAAAAGTTGTCTTCTTCAAGCTGTAGGGGCGATTTTTGGAGCTCTTCTTCACCAAAGTCTTTGGGTAAGTAATTTCCCACCTAATTCCTTCACTCCTCTTCATTAATTATTGAATTCCTAGACCTAAATCATGAAATCAAAATAGAAATTAAGGGTTTTGGGTAGAGCTAGGGTTTTGAGAATTTTGGGTGATTCAACCTCAATTTGGGGTCAAATCTTAAAACAAATTGCATATTTGAGCTCGTGGGGTTATGCGTGATTGGATTTTGGTCCGAGCCTCGTGTTTGGACCATGTGGGCCCGGTGTCGAATTTTGGTATTTTTGGAAGAATGCTAGGAAATTCATTTCTAGGCTATGGGATTATGTTTTTGAGCCTTTATTGATATTATTGAATTAATTATGCCTAGATACCATTGTTTCGGAGTCGGATTGTAGGGGAAAGGCGGTATTAGAGAGTTGATTGCTATTTTCGGACCGAGGTAAGTGTTTGTTCTAACTTTGGCTTGAGGGAATAGGACTAGGATGTTATTTGCTATCTGCTAAATGTGGAGTACGGTGTATAGGCATGGTGACGGTTATCTATGCACCGGAGTCTAGCATGACCGTGAGTCCTAATTGTGTTTGACTCGGATTTTTGTGATACATCTTCCTTGTTTAATTGATAAGTTTCATATAATGTGAATGGTTGAGGAAGAAATGTGATTGGTATATTATTGGAGCGTTGGCTCGAACTGGAAATTGATAATTGAGAAAGAAGTGATTAAAAGAGGAAGTGTTGTGATTATTCCCTTGCCGGGATGCGTAGTTTATTATTGTTGTTGCTCCCTTGCCGGGATTTAAGCATTATATGTATTCTCCCTTGCCGGGATATTTGGGCTGTTAGTTGTACCCTTGCCGGATTAAATCGTTATGTTGTTGAATTCCCCTATTGGGGCCTCCTCTAGAAAGATTATATGTATTATTAATTATGAAATGGGATCGCGTGGCACGCCGTCCACTTATGAATTATGAAATGGGATCGTGTGGCACGCCGTCCACTTATGAATTATGAAATGGGATCGTGTGGCACGCCGTCCACTAATGAATTATGAAATGGGATCGTGTGGCACGCCGTCCACTTATGAATTATGAAATAGGATCGAGTGGCACGCCGACCACTTATATATATATATACTACGGGATCGTGTGGCACGCCGACCACTTATATGAGTCACAGTATTGATGTAGTTTCGTTATTATATCCGTTTATCTTTTTTCACTGTATTTCCCCGAGCATGCCCCTCCCCAATTTTATTTGATGTTTTCTGTTGTTATCTCCGTTGCCTTTGTATATATATATATATCTGCACAGGTTGTTTTTGGTAGGTCCTGTCTAGCCTCGTCACTACTTCGCCGGGGTTAGGCCAGGCACATACCAGCACATGGGTTCGGTTTTACTGATGCTACACTCTGTGCATCTTTTGCACAGATCCAGGAGCAGCTTTTGGACAGCAGCAGTAGGATTGCCCGGTAGCTGTCTTCAGTCCAGGGACTCACGAGGTAGCCTAGCTGGCGTTCGCAGGCCGAAGTCCCCTCCATGTTTTTGTTTGTTTTCTTTGTTTCGAGACAAACAGTATGTAATATCATTTCAGACTTGTTTTTAGTACTCTATAGCAGTCCGTGAGCTAGTGACACCAGACTCTGGGTACAAATGTGTTTCAACTTCCGCAAATTTTATTTCAGTTATATAAGTTTAAAGTCTTCCGTTTTATTTAAAATGCCTCCGTTTATTTATATTGTTAAAATGTCATCAGTGAAAAGTTTTGAATATTTGGCTTGCCTAGCTCCGAAAGTAGGCGCCATCACGACTCCCGATGGTGGGGAATCCGGGTCGTGATAGGTATTTATTGATAGAATGCAGAGGACGTTAAGGGTAATGAAGGCCACTGCGACTGAGTTAGTTGAGCTAGCTTCCTATAGACTCCGAGATATTGCAGTTAATTGGTACGAGTCTGGGGAATTGTCCAGAGGTGAGGATGCCCCTCCAGCAGTATGGCAGGAGTTTACAGAAGCTTTTCTTCGTCATTATCTGCCATCAGAGCTTAGACGGGCCAGAGTTGATTGGTTCTTGACCCTTCGGCAGGGTAACATGAGTGTTCGGGAGTACAGTCTTCAGTTTAATTCATTGGCTAGGTATGCTCCCACTATTGTATCTAAGATGGAAGATCGGGTTCACCGGTTCGTAATGGGATTAGAGTCGCATTTGCTTAACGATTGTATGTCAGTCTCAGTTCAGCCGGACATGGATATTTCTCGTATTCAGGCGTATGCCCAGGGTGTAGAGGAGCGTAAGCAGAAACAGAGGGCCGATCGTGAGCATGATAGTGCCCAGGATAAGAGAGCGGGGTCTTCGGGTCCTTTTGGTGAGTTAGAGGTGGTCAGAGACAACAGTACCCGAGGTATCAAGCCCATCCATCGGCTAGCGCACCCCCTCAATTTGGCGGTACGAGATTTGGTCGTTCCACATATTCAGGGCATGGTCAGAATTCCAGGCGATCAGGTTCTCAGTATAGGGGTGAGTCAAGTCAGATGAGGCCGCCCTTGCCACGATGTGCTCAATGTGGTAAGCAGCATACCGGGCAGTGCCATATGGAATAAGGTGTTTGTTATACATATGGTTATCCGGGCCACGTTATTAGGGATTGTCCGACGAGAGGTGATGCAAGCATAGCTCAGTCAGCGGGATCTGTAGCTGGTTCGTCATCATCAGTACGCCCCCTAGGCAAGGTCCACAAGCACCAATGAGTCGTGGTAGAGGCAGAGGCGAAGCATCTAGCTCGAGCAGTCCTCAGAACCGCATTTATGCATTGGCAGGACGGTAGGATCAGGATTCATCGCCTGATGTTGTTACAGGTATATTATCAGTCTCCTCATATGATGTATATGCACTGATTGACCCAAGTTCCACCTTATCATACGTTACTCTGTTGGTTGCTAGTAAGTTTGGAATAAAACCTGAATTAGTTAAACCTTTTGAGGTGTTTATACCTGTTGGGGACTCAGTGATAGCTAAGCGAGTATATAGGGGTTGTATAATAGTAGTTCATAGTCGATCTACCATAGCACACCTAATCGAGTTAGATATGGTAGAATTTGATGTTATAATGGGTATGGATTGGTTGGCTTCTTGTCATGCCAACGTTGATTGTAGATCAAAGATAGTCCGATTTCAATTTCCAAGGGAGCCTGTTTTGGAGTGGAAAGGTAATACGGCGTCGCCGAGAGGAAGATTTATTTCCTATATCAAGGCAAGGAAGATGATTAGAAAGGGTTGTATTTATCACTTAGTTCGGGTTCAAGATGTGGAAGTAGAGTCACCAACCATTCAGTCTATCCCTGTGGTTAATGAGTTTCCCGATGTTTTTCCCGATGAGCTTCCAGGTCTTCTGCCAGAGCGAGAAATTGAGTTTGCTATTGACCTACTACAAGGTACTCATCCAATATCCACTCCTCCCTATAGAATGGCCCCCGCAGCGCTGAAGAGTTAAAGGAACAACTAAAGGACTTGCTTTAAAAAGGCTTTATCAGACCTAGTACACCACCTTGGGGGGCACCTGTGTTATGTGTGAGGAAGAAAGATGGTTCCTTACGGATGTGTATTGATTATAAACAGTTGAATAAGGTGACGATCAAGAATAAGTACCCGCTCCCAAGGATTGACGATTTATTTGATCAGTTGCAAGGCGCCAAGTGTTTTTCAAAAATAGACTTGAGGTCTGGGTACCATCAGGTAAGGGTTAAGGAGGAAGATATTCCAAAGACAACATTCAGGACCAGATAGGGGCACTTTGAGTTTCGTGTTATGTCGTTCGGTTTGACCAATGCCCCAGCAGTATTCATGGATTTGATGAACCGTGTGTTCAGGCCCTTTTTAGATCTGTTCGTAATTGTATTTATTCTCATTCAGAGGCTGAGCATACAGATCATCTGCGTACTGTGCTCAGAGTTCTACAAAAAGGGAAGTTGTATGCAAAATTCTCTAAATGTGAATTCTGGTTGAACTTTGTAGCTTTCCTTGGGCATATCATTTCGGGTGAAGGCATCCGGGTGGATACACAAAAGATTGAGGCAGTAAAGACTTAGCCTAGACCCACAACACCGACAGAGGTTCGTAGCTTTCTTAGTTTGGCAGGCTATTACAGGAGATTTATAGAGGGATTTTCTTCCCTTTCAGCACCTTTGACAAAGTTGACTCAGAAGGGAGCAAAGTTTCAATGGACTGACGCTTGCGAACGGAGTTTCCAGGCATTAAAGGACAGATTAACTTCAGCACCGGTTCTAACGCTCCTAGAAGGGACTGATGGTTATGTTATCTATTGCGACGCCTCGAGCATTGGGTTGGGTTGTGTACTGATGCAGCATGGTAAGGTTGTAGCTTATGCTTTTAGACAAATGAGAAAGCACGAGATGAATTACCCGACCCACAATTTAGAGTTAGCCACAGTGATTCATGCACTAAAGATGTGGAGGCACTACTTGTATGGCATTCATGTTGATATCTATACGGATCATAAGAGCCTCCAGTATATCTTCAGGCAAAAGGAATTGAATTTACGTCAAAGAAGATGGTTGGAGCTACTTAAAGACTATGATGTTGATATTTTATACCATCCGAGGAAGGCGAACGTGGTAGCCGACGCCCTCATCCATAGATCGATGGGTAGCATGTCATATTTATAGCCGGAAAAGAGGGGAATAGCCCATGAGATTCATCAGCTAGCTAGTCTTGGAGTTCGATTATTGGACTCAGGTGATATTGGAATTACTATTCAGGATACAGCAACATCCTCTTTAGTAACTGAAGTGAAGGAACGCCAGTACGAGGATCCTCTGTTAGTTCATTATAGGGATACCACCCCTCAGAAGGAGAAAACACCGTTTGAGATTACAGAAGATGGGGTCCTTAGATATCGAGGACGATTATGTGTCCCTAATGTTGCAGGGCTGCGTCAGGAGGTTATGGGAGAAACTCACTATTCTCGTTATTCTATCCATCCAGGAGCGACAAAGATGTATCATGATATCAGGGAAGTATATTGGTGGGACGGAATGAAAAAGGATATAGCGGAGTTGGTTGCTCAGTGTCCTAACTGTCAGCAAGTTAAGATTAAGCATCATAAACCCGGTGGATTATTGCAGGCTATGGAGATTCCGACTTGCAAATGGGAAGTAATCAATATGGATTCCATCGTAGGCTTACCTCGTACCCAGCATAAGTTCGATTCGGTATGGGTGATTGTTGATAGGCTTACAAAGTCAGCCCATTTTCTGCCCGTTAGAACTACATATTCCTCAGAGGACTATGCAAGGATTTATATTAAGGAGATAGTACAACTGCATGGTGTCCCTGTATCTATTATCTCGGATAGAGGAGCTCAATATACAGCTAACTTCTGGAGGTCCTTCCAAAAGGTATTGGGGACTCAAGTAAGTCTTAGTACAACATTTCATCCTCAGATAGACGGACAGGCTGAGCGTACTATTCAGACACTGGAGGATATGTTACGAGCTTGTGTGATAGACTTCAAAGGTAGCTGGGATGATCATCTGCCACTTATTGAGTTCGCATATAATAATAGCTACCATTCCAGTATTCATATGGCTCCATACGAAGCTCTTTACGGACGGAAGTGTAGGTCGCCTATAGGGTGGTTCAATGTTGGGGAAGCGACGTTAGTAGGACCAGAATTGGTACAGCAGGCAATCGAGAAAATTAAGCTTATATAGGAAAGGCTATTAGCAGCTCTAAGCCGTCAGAAGTCTTATGCGGATAATCGACGGTGAGACTTGGAATTTCAGGTTGACGATTGGGTATTCGTAAAGGTATCACCGATGAAGGGCGTTATGAGGTTCAGAAAAGGGGAAAACTTAGCCCTTGGTATATTGGACCATATAGGATCATACGCAAAGTAGGCCAGGTAGCATATGAGTTGGACTTGCCTTTGGACTTGGAGTCTGTACATCCAGTCTTTCATGTGTCTATGCTCCGTAAATGTATCGGAGATCCTTCCAGAATTGTGTCAGTTGATGACGTTCAGGTCACAGAGCAGCTATCATATGAAGAAACTCCCATTGCTATACTAGACAGACAGGTTCGGAGATTGAGAACTAAAGACGTAGCTTCGGTGAAAGTACTTTGGAGAAACAACAATGTGGAAGAAATGACTTGGGAGGCCGAGGAAGACATGAAGTCTAGATATCCTTACTTATTTCCGCCTCCAGAAAAGGGTCCGACTGGGACATCACAACATTAAGGTACGTGTACGGATTCTTGTGTTTGTTATTGTCATTGGTCGTGTGAGGCCATTGTCGTTATTGATGATTATGGTCCTATGTGGCGTTGAATTATTAAGCTTCTACAGGGAGAGTTGGTGGTAGTGTTGTTAAAAAGGCGACTCTGCCAATGTTATATAGATCCCGGAGAATTAAACATTCGAGAACGAATGTTTCTAAGGGAGGGAGGATGTTACATCTCGCGTTTTCGTACGTTAAAAGTTTCGTCTTCAGTTAGTTGACGTAGACTCAGGGATAAGATTATCTTGAGGTTAACGTATTTATGCTATTTATAACAAGCGACAAGTAAGTTTCATGAAGGATAAAGGGCACACGAATTAAAGAAAACGAGTTTCGTTGAAGGTTGCCGATTTGGGATAAAATACGGGTCGAGCGATACTACCCGATATTTATGGACTAGTACCATATAAGGTACCATATGGCCGTGATAGTATGATGTATAAAGTATATTAAAAATGAGTAGTATTTTTAGGTAATTTGAGATAATTCTAAATTATACGGTAATTGATTAATTACCGGGTAACAAGACATTACCTAGTTAATTAATAAATTTAGTAGATAAGATTAATCCCTTTCCCCCAAAAACGTGGCAGAAAGCCACAAACTAAGAGAATGACTCTTAGCCATTCTATGATTAGGTGGCTATTTAAGATTTATAAGAATTTAACAAATAAGACTTTTTACAAGTCTTGTTACATTTTCACTTGGACAAGAAGAATCAGTACGTCCTTATTTCTTAAGTAAGAACCAGATATCACTCTTTCTAGTTCAAAATACTTCAAAAACAAAAGCTAAATTCAATTCACAAAGGCTCCAACGAATTTCTTGCAACAACACAATTCCAACGAGAATTGTTAGAATCCTAGCGAACCTAAAATTTTGCAGTTCTAAAAGGGTACGTTGCAATCTTCTTCAAGAATATTATACGGAGTTTTTCCTACTCCAGGTATGTTAAGGCTATCCCTTCTTTCATTTTGGCATGATCCAAATTATACAGAAGAAACGAGCAAACGCACAGTTTTCATAAACGACTCTATTCATAGAAATACATGGGGTCTCTTTGTTCTTGATTCCCCATGTGACATATTATTATATCTTCTGTTCATGGGTCTCAGAATAATACGCAGTTGAAAAAGTTTATCCGGAAGGAATATTCCATGACCAGATGGCGTTATATACGCGTATTAATTATATATATGGGAAAAATGTTACGACGTTATATACGCACTAACACCTGATCAGTTGGTATATGTTGATGATGTTGCCCACAGTGGCCGAGACGATATGATGGGATGCCCTCAGAGGCTTGATGATATTACTTACACCTATACCTATGCATGACACGACATTTATATACACATGCATGACATTATAAATGTTTCAGGATTTTTAAAGTTATTCAGATTTACAGATGGATTTCTTTATTCCATGTTTCATCCATGTCTCTTATGTACTGATTTTCATGCCTTACATACTCAGTACATTGTTCGTACTGACGCCCTATTTTCCGGGGCCTGCGTTTCATGCCCGCAAGTGCAGGTAGGCAAGTCGACGGTCCCACTTCTTAGGATCCTTGAGCAGCGAGAGTTGGCGTGCTCCACTTGATCCGGAGCTGCTTTTGATTTTGGTACGATATGCTTGTGTATATATATATATATATATATATATATATATATATATGACGTGGCGTACGACCCGATCCAACAAAAAAGTAAACTGTGCACTGCCAGAGGGTCGAATGGCGTGAACCATAGATGCATCTATTAACCTGCCGAGGCGATCGGCCCGCTCACATGAGAATAGTAGAAGGAAATACCCCGCTCGCGAATCATACGTGGGCCCACGTGCCTGGATTCCGAAATTTTTTGAAAAAAGTCGTTACCCATAACCTTAGGATCAAGAATATATAATTTCTACTACATTCCATAACAAATTTCGTGGTTAAAATCTCATTTTTATCAAAACCCTAGGTTTTACTCTAAACCCACAATTTTCACTAATTTACATGTTGTAATCTACCCATCAACTATGTATTAAACTCACATTAAGTAGAAATAACTTACCTCACAAAGCTAGGTTGAAATCCCCCCTTTTGAAGCTCCCAAATCGCCCAAGAATGGAGTAAAATTTGTCAAAAATGACAAACTCCCGTATTAAGTGAAGGCCACTGCCTTCAGCGATTTTTGCATCTACGGTGAGGGGACCGCGTCTGTGGTCTCGCTTCTGTGGGCAAGTGTCCGCTTCTTCGGAAATGGGTTGGGCCAACTGGGGTCGCTTCTATGGAAGGCCCACCGCATCTGCGGAGGAGGGGCTGCATCTGCGGTTTCTGGGCTGCCCACCCTTGGCCGAATTTGCGAGTCGTTTCCCGCACCTGCGGGCTCGCATCTGCGGCTACTCAACCACAGGTGTGGTTATGACAGCAGCTGGAGCTTTAGCTCCTCCTCCAATTTTTCAACTTAGCTCGAGCCTCGTCCGATTGATGCTCGGGGCCTCTCCCGAACATACCGACAAGTTTGAAATGATAAAACGGACTCGCTCAAACCCTCGGAATGCCGGAAACAACATTAAACTAGGAATCACACTCTAAAACTAATTGATTCAAACTTATGAACTTCAAGTTCTTCAATTTACTTCCAATGTGACGAAATACACTAATACTACTCGGATTGACACCAAATTTTGCGTGCAAGTCTTAAATGACATTACGTAACTATTCTCGATCTCGGAACTCCGTTCGGACCTCGATATCACAAAAACCCGCTCCAAACCAAATTTAAAGAACTTCAAAAATCCTTAAAGAATCAACTTTCACTATTAGGCGCCAAAACGCTCCCGGGTCATCCAAAACCCGATGCGGACATACGCCCAAGTCCGAGATCATCATACAAACCCGTTGGAACCTTCAAATCCCGATTCCGAGGTCGTTTATGCAAAACGTTGACCGAAGTCAAACTTGGCCTTTTAAGCCAACCTTAAGGAACCAATTGTTCCGATTTCAACCCAAACTCTTCCGAATCCCAAACCAACCATCCCCGCAAGTCATAAATCAGTAAAAGCAAGCACGGGAAGTCTTATTTAGGGGAACAGGGTTCTAGAAAGCAAAACGACCAGTCGAGTCGACACATTCTCCACCTCTTAAACAAACGTTCGTCCTCGAACGTGTTTAGATTCATACCTGAAGTGCTAAATAAGCGTGGATATCTGCTCCGTATGTCATCCTCGGACTCCCAGGTTGCCTCCTCGACTGGTTGGCCCCTCCACTGAACCTTTACCGCGGAAATCCTCTTGGATCTCAACTAGCGATCCTGTCTATCAACAATAGCAATTGGCTCCTCCTCATACCCCAAGCTCTCATCTAGCTGAATAGTGCTGAAGTCTAACACATGTAACAGGTCGGCGTGGTACCTCCGGAGCATAGAAACGTGAAAAACTGGATGAACTCCTGATAAGCTGGGGGTAAAGCAAGCTCATAAGCAACCTCCCCAACTCGCCTCAACACCTCAAATGGGTCTTTAAACCTGGGGCTCAACTTGCCCTTCTTTCCGAATCTCACAATACCCTTTATCGGCGAGACTTTCAAGAGAACCTTCTCGCCAACCATGAATGATAGATCCCGCGCCTTCTGATCCGCGTAACTCTTCTGTCTGGACTTTGTTGTGCAAAACCGCTCCTGGATCTACTTTACCTTTTCCAAGGAATCTTTCACCAAATCTGTACCATACAACTTAGCCTCACCAGGCTCAAACCACCCGATAGGATATCGACATCACCGACCATATATAGCCTCAAATGGAGCTATCTCGATGCTGGACTGATAACTGTTTTTCTAAGCAAACTCGGCCAAAGGCAAGAACTGATCCCACTACCCTCCTAAGTCAATCACACATGCTCTAATAATGTCCTCCAGAATCTGAACTGTCCACTCCGATTGCCCGTCGGTCTGCGGGTGAAATGTTATGCTGAGCTCTACACGGGTCCCCAACTCACTCTGTACGGCTCTCCAGAAATAGGAAGTGAACCGAGGGCCTCTATCTGATATGATGGAAACAGGCACACCGTGCAACCGAACTATCTCCCGAATATAGATCTGAGCCAACCTCTGTGAAGTATAAGTAGTCCCAACTGGAATGAAATGTGCCAACTTGGTCAACCTATCGACAATGACCCAAAGTAATTCTTCTCATGAATCTTTAACTGACGTGAAGCATATGCAATAACTCGCCCCTCCTGCATCAACACACAACCCAAACCAACACATGAAGCATCGCAATACACAGTATCATCCCCGAACCGGAAGGCAACACTAGAACCGATGCTGTAGTCAAAGTTTTCTTGAGCTTTTGAAAGCTCGCCTCACAATCATTGGACCAACTGAAAAGAGCACCCTTCTGGGTCAATATAGTCAAAGGTGCTGCAATGGAGGAAAAACCCTGCACAAATCGGCCATAATAACCTAGTAGCCCCAGGTTACTCCTGATCTTAGTCACCGAAGTGGGACGTGGCCAACTCTAAACTGCCTCAATCTTCTTGGGATCCACCTTAATACCCTCCCCTGATACAACATGCCCCATGAATGCTGGTGCTGTAATCATAGGCTGTAATCATAGGCTGATGAACCTGCTATACTGCCAACTCTAAACTGCCTCCCCGGATGGCTGGTGCTGTAATCATAGGCTGATGAACCTGCTATACTGCCTTGCCCCGAAGTCCGGGGCAAAATCTCTTCATGTGACCCAGATCCCTACACTCGTAACAACCCCGCGGTGCCATAGACTATTGTCTTGAAGCCTGACCCTAATGACCCGAATATCCACTAGAAGAACCCTTAATAGCTGGGGGCGGTGTGAATTCTCTAGCATAACACTGAAGTAGGCACTGGAAGAACCCTGATGACTAGAATACTCGCCGGAGGAACCCTGAATAGCTAGCGGGAGGTAAGAACTCTCCGGCATCACACTGAAATAAGGCCTCACTAGAGCACCTCGAGGAGGTGGTAGTGGTGCGAATATAGGGGCCTACTGGGCTGACCCCTCCAAAACTGACCTCTGCCCCTAGCTGGGGAACCTCTAAGCTCTCCAGAGAATCGGGTCCTCTTATCTTGCTGCAACTGCTCTCTACCCCTCTGGCGGTAACCCTCAATCCTCCGAGCAATCTCCACCACTAGCTGATACTCAGTCCCTATCTCAACCTCTCGGGCCATGTTAGCTCGAATACCGGGGTGTAACCCCACAACAAATCTCCGCACTCTCTCTGCGTCCGTAGGAAGTACCATTAGTGCGTGGTGAGACAAATCAGAGAATCTCGCCTCATAGTCGGTCACAGACATCTGACCTTGCTTGAGCTGCTCAAACTGACACCGTAACTCTTCCCTCTAAGAGGGTGGAATATACCTGTCCAATAGAAGCCGGGTAAACTGATCCCAAGTCATGGGAGGAAAACCTGCTGATCTTCCAAGAAGGTAAGATTGCCACCACATACGGGCCTTGCCCTCTAAGTGGAAGGCGGTGAAATCTACTCCATGGGACTCCAATAGCCTCATGTTGTGCAGTCTATCCCTGCACCTATCAATGAAATCTTGGGCATCCTCATGATGCTCACCTCCGAAGATATGAGAGTGTAGCCTAGTCCATTTGTCCAGCAACTTCTGCATATCACCGTCTGCAGTTGGTCTGGGCTCAGGTGCCACTGCTGCAACTGGCTGGGCACCGCCCGCGGGTAGTGTACCCAAAGTCTAGTATACGGCAGCTGCGTGCCCAAGAACCTAAGGAGTAGGGGTCTGTGCTCCCTTTCCTGCCTGATATGTGGCTGGGTCTGCTGGAAATAAACCAGCCTGAGTCATAGAGTCCATGAACCGCAGCATACAGCCCATGACCTCCTGGAAGCCCGGTGCTGTCATGAAACCTGCCAGGGAAGGCCCTGCTGCGGGCACCTCGCCCTGCTCCTCAATAATGGGATCCCCTGTTGGATCCGCCGGTGGTGCAACTGGGGCAGCTCTAGCACGCCGTCGTCCCCTACTTCGGGTCGGTGCCCTCCCCCGGCCTCTGCCTCAGCCTCTAGCAACGGGGGGAGCAGCTCTTCCCGGGTCTGGAACGTCAGTCGTACGCGCCCTCACCATCTGTGAGAGAATAGAAGAAGGAAATTTAGTATACCATCGACTGAATGATAGAAGACGAATAAAGAGTAGTTTCCTAACACCCTATAGCCTCTCGAAGATAAGTGCATATGTCTTCCGTACCAATCCGCAAGACTCTACCAGGTTTGCCCATAACTTGTGAGACCTACGTGAACCTAGTGCTCTAATACCATGTTGTCACGACCCATATTCCGTATAAGGCTGTGATGGCGCCCAACACCGTTGTTAGGCAAGCCAACACTAATCAAATAGTAAATTCTCATTTGAACAATTAGTACGTGATAACTTTCCATTGTTGATTAAGAAATTTAGAGTTTAAAAATTTAAGCATATTTAAATGGAAGTAATAAATGCGAATTGAAATCATGAAGATAAGCCAAAAATCATAAGTCTACCAATATGTGTACCAAGACCTGGTGTCACAAGTGTGTGGGCAATCTAGTAGAATATACAAAATCATACTATCCTACTGTTTGAAAAAGAAATAGATAGGAACATAAAGACAAAAGAGAGACTCCAGCTGCTGCGGAACGGCTCAGAAGGGCAGCTCACTGGGAAGTCTCAAGCTGAGGAGTCCAAATCTACGCGCCGGTCTGATGGCCAGATGCACCTGCCTCAAAGCCTGTACATTCAAGTACAGAAGTGTAGCGTGAGTACATAAAAATATGTACCCAGTAAGTATCTCGTCTAACCTCGAAGAAGTAGTGACGAGGGGTCGACTCCGACACTTACTAGGGCCATTATTATAATATGAAGTTCAATATTTTAATTCACAATGTATGTAGATAATAAAAAGCTCAAACAAGAATAATACTAAAAATCCTTCCATCCAATTAATAAATCAAGGCACTTTCTTCATTTAAAACAAGTGACATTTCAAGCAATGAATCATACAAATTATAAGGGGTTCCGGTTCTATTTCACACACAAATACCACCGAGGATGTTTGGCCCGATCCAACATAAAAGTAAACTATGCACTATCGAGGGTCGAACGGCTCGAACCATATATACATTTATTAACCTGCCGAGGTGAACGGACCGCTCATGAGAGTAGTGGAAATAATCACCCCGCTCACGGAATATACTTTCGACGTGGTTAAGTATAACTATAACTTAATGTTTCCCCAATTCTTTCCAAATAAATATTTACTTGAAATCTTTGAAATCATGACATCCTCAACTTAGTTCCATTCAATGCCAATCAACAATTATAATCATATAACGGTACCCACAAAGCATGGTGTAAGCCTAGAACTACCCGGACATAACAGGAATAGTAGCTACGTACGGACTCTCATCACTTCGTACGCACGTAGCCCCCACAATTAATCATATATTAACTAAGTTCACCTATGGGGAAATTTCCCTCTTACAAGGTTAGAAAAGAGACTTACCTCGTTTCGAGCCTGCTTCCAACTCAAGAATGCGGTCAAACTCTCAAACCGGAGCCTCACAATCCGAAACTATTCAAATAGTGTAAAAACCGATCATTATAGGTTTACAAGTTCATATTCTAGCTATTAAAGTGATTATCCAACCCCAAAGATAAGATTCCTAAAATTCGCCCCGGGGCGCACGTGCTCGGATTACGGCAATTATTGAGGAAGTTGTTACCCATACCCTAAGGAACATAGATATATGATTATTACTAAGTTTCATGGTGATTTTCTTGGTAAAAATCTCATTCTTGCCGAACCCTAGGCTTTCCTCAAATCCCATGGTTTTCACTAATGTTTACATGTTAATCTACCCAAAATCTAAGTATTTAACTCACATATATTAGGAATTATTTACCTCAAAAAGCTTGGTGGAAAACCCCTCTAAAGAAGCTCCAAAATCGCCCAACAATGGAGTGAAATGTGGTAAAAATGACTAACCCCCGTATTAAATGAAGGCCACTGCCTTCAGCGATTTCCGCACCTGCGGTGTTTTGACCACATTTGCAGTCTCGCTTCTGCGGGCAAGTGTCCGCATCTGCGGAAGGCCCACCACTTCTGCAGAGGAGGGGCCGCATCTGCGGTTTTTGGGCTGCCCACCCTTGGCCGCATCTGCGAGTCATGTCCCGCACCTGCGGGCTCGCATCTGTGGCTGGCAACCGCAGATGCGGTTATGACAGCAGCTGGAGCTTCAGCTCCTCCTCTAGTTTTCAACTTAGCTCAAGCCTCATCCGATTGACGCTTGAGGCCCTCGGGGCCCCGCCCGAACATACCGACAAGTATGACAAAACGGACTCGCTCGAACCCTCGGAACGCCCAAAACAACATTAAAACTAGGAATCACACCCTAAAACCAATTGAATCAAACTTATGAACTTCAAGTTCTTCAATTTACCTCCAATGTGCCGAAACCTACTTATACTACTCGGATTGACACCAAATTTTGCGTGCAAATCTTAAATGACATTACGAACTATTCCCGATCTCGAAATCCCATTTGGAGCTCGATATAATCAAAACCCGCTCTAAACCAATTAAAGAACTTCTAAAACCTTCAATAACCAACTTTCACTATTATGCGCTAAAACGCTCCCGGGTCATCCAAAACCAATCCGAACATACGCCCAAGTCTGAAATCATCATACGAACCCATTGGAACCGTCAGATCCCAATTTCGAGGTCGTTTACTCAAAATATTGACTGAAGTCAAACTTGGCCTTTTAAGCCAACCTTAAGGAACCAAGTGTTCCAATTCGACCCAAACTCTTCCAAATCCCAAACCAACCATCCCCGCAAGCCATAAATCAGTAAAAGCAAGTACGAAAAGTCTTATGGGGAACGGGGTTCTAGAAAGCAAAACGACCAGTCGGGTCGTTACAATTAAAAAAAGGGCCTGATCTTCTTAAACCGAAAAATATAATGAAACTAATTTAGTTTACAAAAGGATTAATCCCCTCTCCTCCACTTAATTCCGCCACTGTAATGATATAACTAAAATAATGTACTCTCAATTTTACTTTTCTTTTTCTGCAGCTAAACTTCTTTGTAACAACGATCTCTTTATTACTCGCAAGAATTGGCTGAGTTGGTTGGGTAAGTGGCTTACCACATGGGAGACCTAGGATCGATTCCCCTCACTAACACCATCCTCATTCAGAGCTCGTCGCACCGGGCTTGCCTAGTACGGTTTAAATCTCCGGTGTGATTTACGAGCTATTGCACAGGCTGAGGGTTTCCCTGGGAATTTCCAAAAAAAAAAAAACATCTCTCCGTTATACTTTATATGATAGAATGATGATTATGCAATTCAATTTGTTTTTATCACAACTTTCCTATTGTCCGACATTTCATTCCCCCTCCAATATTTCAATTGTTGAATCAATTGGGACCTGTAATAACTTTTAGCAGAAACAAAGAAGTATTTTGTGGACTACCCGCGATATCGAAAACTATGAGAGATAAAGCGAAGCTTTCTCAATCCAAGCTAACTAATAGAAGAAAAGAGAAGAAAGGAAGATATTATAAGAGACTCACCCCATCTTTACATAAGCAATTTCTTGAACGGAATAAATAGATGCTTTCATGGCTGTTATAATATATTTTGTTATACAAAAATAATTTATAGTACATCTAGTTTTAAATTATATAAATTTAGTCTTATATATATATATATATATATATATATATATATATATATATATATATATATATATATATATATATATATATATANATATAATTTATATCCAAATTGAGATCCATAATTGAAGATTTGAGCCCGTACATTGAACTCCTCCCTTCTTTATGAAACGAAGGAGGTAGCATTTACAGTTAAATTGTTACCCTAAAATTCGAGTAACAATTAAACTTATATTGTGGTTTTAAGGATATGTGATTTAATCCAACACTAATTGATAAACAAGGAATTAAATAGATAAATTAAAGAATAAAATAGATCAAACCAGTGTGTAAGTTAAATCCTGACCTCGATCCGTGACAATCTCGGGGGTGTGGTAGTGGGATTAACAAATGATAAAACAACTCTTGATGAACAGTAAGTGAAATAGCAAGAGAGTAACGTGAATAATTTTCTTATTAGAGAACAATGTGTCTTGCAAATGAATGGGATCTCCCTTTATATAATGGGGGAGTCCTAAATAAGGTACACTTCAATTATAGTAGGAAATCATATTGACAACTGTTTAACTGCTGAAGATCAATCCATTCCAAAATTCACGCCGTGATCTCTGGTTCGTTGTGGGTATCTCGCACTTTCTGTTATTGAATCATACCGGCGTCATCTCGAAGCACGCCTTCTTCTGACCTCGGTAAGTGTTATCGACCTCAACCTTGAAAAGGATTTTTGACCCCGACCTCGACGTCCTGGTCTTCTGACGTGGTACCACTTTTTCCATCGAGGGACGAAATCGGGTAGCCCTGGTTTCCACCGTATACAGATAGTCCCCTCGTTTCTTAGAATAAAATGATAAGAAACGACTTGAGCCTCGATTTTCTGGAGGCCCCGGTGATGATATCATTCCCGTGACATAAGCACTCGAGGTGACCGAAAAGTCCCGTCGGTTCGTTTTCCCAAAACTTTAAATGCTTGTAGTGACGGTCGGCCACTAGCGCCACCGAACCATCACTATGAACCTATAAATACAGGTTTCCCATTTGAATCAAAACTTTACTTTCATCTTTACCAATTTCTCTAAGTCTTTTCCTCTCTCCATCTCTTCTCTTCCACTGCCTGTTGATTCGATCTTTTAGGACCAGAAATACCAAACTCCACTTCTTTCCGCTTCATCTCATCAGAATCAATGGTGAAAACCTCCAAAACCGTCCCTCAAAAGGAGAAAGCCTCTTCTTCTTCTTCCCGGCTGGCTAGTGATAAAACGCCGGTGGAACCGCTCCTTCACGAGATTGTTCCCGGCCTTTGTGTCCTAAAAAATGACTTCAAAATCGAGAACCCTCCGTTGGTCCCTGGCCGATATGAACACGTATCAAGGTATATTTGCTCGATAACGGTGAAACAGCTTGACGTTGTGAAGGAAGATTGCAACTGGGGCCCGAGGTCGTGGTATAGATCCCCGCCCCCGAAGAAAGCATCACTACTCACGCGGAGGGGTTTCTAAGTGTTTACACTTACCCCTTCACATTGGGTCCCCTTGACCCAGTTATCATCAATTTCTGCAAGACGTACCAGGTTACCCTCAACCAGGTGCATCCCTCGTTCTGGAGCATAGTGATTATACTCCGTTTCTTCTCTGGTAAGGCCAAGGGGTTGGAATTCACTCTCAGCCACCTTATACGGTTGTATTGACCAAAATTTTATCAAGGGTCAATCAAGCTACAACACCGATCAACGAAGTCCATTTTTGCAAGTATCGATGAGGACAAGGACCGAGGTTGGATGAGCTAGTTCGTGCGAGTAAGGACCAGTGACCTCATCCCCGAGGATAAGCTACAGTTCCCCGAGAAGTGGAATCCCGATCGTAAGTATTAGCCGTTAATCTTTGTATTTTATTTTTTGCTTTGTGTAACACTTTCATCTTTTATGCAGCGGTTGCCTGGATGCCTCACACGGTCCCCGACCTTGAAGACTGGGTTTGGAAGCTAGCTGCAACTTCCTCCCATGCCGAGCGCTGCTGGCGTGACTTGGCCAGTGGTAGATGGGAGGCTAAAAATCATGGTAAGTTTATCTTGTATGCTTACGACATTCTTTTCTGAAACATTTCCTTTCGCTCATATTTGACTCCCTTTTATGGAGGCCTCAGGGATGTTGCTGAATTAAGGCCGGCTCCGCCTGGGAAAGAGGTGGTTGCCAAAACGGCCAAAGACAAGAAGAGGAGAAGGGCCTCGCCCTCTGATACCCCGGAGCCTAAGAAGAGTACGGCTCTAAATTGAAGGACGACTCTGTTGCTCTGTCAACCGGCATAGCCCAAAAGCTACGAGATGAGGAAAAGGAGGGGGAGGACGCCGGTTGTGAGCTGGTGCCTCGAAAGAGGGGGAGCATCGAGACTCCAAAAATAGTTAGGCCGATGATGGTCGAGGAGACTCATACTCGGGCCGAGGAGATCTCAGAAGGTACTCCGAGCAAAGTCCCCAAGCAATCGGAGGTAAAAGATACTTCCTGTCATGATCAACAAACGGTGAGTGTGTCTGAAGGGTCCGGTAGTAGGGCTCTTCGGAAGGGAGAGAGCGCCCCAAGTGACTCGCTTGGGGCAATTAATATTGATGATTTGCCACCCGGCCCTCAATTCTTTGAAGGGAAGTTTTGGGAGGCTCGGTCTTTGGAGACCCCCGACGTGGGAATGGCCCCCGAGGAGAAGACATATTTTATGGTTGCCTTGCAGCGATCGATGTAGTTTCCGACCTAGATGCGACGATGGTGTTTGACGAGGCCTATCGTATCCCGAACTAGGTAAACTTCATTCCCCGTTATTATGTTTGCTTTTATCAGCTCCTCGTTGATTTCTTTCCTTTCTCCATAGGCTGTGGTGCTCCATCGGGAAGCGTTCAACAAGTCTCAAGCCGAGCTGAGCCGGTGCGAGGCCGATCTTAAAAGTCTTACTAAGGATAGAGACGCCCTCAAACGTCTCTATGTGCAGAAAGAAGAGGAGCTCAGAGACCTCAGAGCTGAATTGGCCAAGGCTCGTAAGGAAGAGGCCGAGCTAGACGAGCAGGTAACTAACATTTTGAAAGAGTACGGTCTCTACCCACCTATGGAGTCTAGTACTTCAATAACTCAGTTGCAGCAAAAGCTGGAAAGGATCGAGCTACTTCGAAGGGAGGTCGACCAAGTCAAAGCCGACTGTGATCGGTGAAAGGAGAACATGGACCGCCTTGCTGTGGAGAAAGAGGCTCCTTTGGCCAAACTGGCATCGGCCGAGGTCCAACTTCGGGGTGCTAAAGAGAAAGGTTCAGCCCAGGCTAAAAAGATCGAGGAGCTCAAAACAAAGCTTGCTGAGGCCAAGGCAGAGGTCGGGGAGACAAGATTGCGGCTGACAAATCCATATCCATGTACTTGGCCGATGCCAAGGCTGCTCAAACGTAGAAAAGGGAGGTTTTTGCTTGAGAGAGATGAAGCAATGACTTGGGGAAGTGCCATTCCCATAGGGAAACCCTCGAGGAAATCCACGCTCGAGGTTTTGACCTCTCCGAAGAGATAGCTTAGGCTAAGGCGCTTGAAGCTGATGCCAGGTTTCTTGTCTCCTCCTACAAAGCATCCAAGGCGGGTCCGATAACGATGAGGGGCCCGAAGGAGAAGCTGCCGCCAAGGGAGAAACCAGCTCCGGGCATAGTTAGGATTTTATTTTTCTTTCCTTTTTTGAAAGGCCCCTGTCGATCTTTTGTACATATCCTTCTTCATCAATATATATAAGAGGAAATTTTTCTTGAATGCCTTCTCAATTTTTATGTTTTTTGCCTTGTAAAATTTTCAACACAACCTTATGCTTTGAACGGTGCGTTCGAGACTTTGGTTTTGGGTGACTTCCTCGAAGTCACCATGGTCGAGTTCGAATAAGGTTTGAACTCGAGGCATAGGCCCTTTAGGGTTTGTGTCGAATAATGGTGAGTCCCCGAGCCATGGTCAAGTTATTCTTTGTTTGGGATCGGGATAGTCTAACCCTTGGGTTTGGATGGAGTGAAAACAGGATCTCGAACTCTCAAGTATATTGGCCCTTAGGATTTTTAGATCGGGCTGATATGGCCTCTAAACGATGGCTATTATTCCCCTATTTCGGCTTAAAATACTTAGTGAAAATTTCTTTATGCCTTAGCATGTATTTTTTACCCATTGGGTTTTCGAGGGTTTGATGTCAATTGAAACCCTTCTGCTTTTTTGTGCCTTAGCACGTTTGTGTTAACATAATTCGATACCCCTTAAGGTTTTTTAGGGCTGATTTTATCGAAGCCCCTTTTGATTATTTGCCGAGGGTAGCCTTTTTTAATCGGTTTTTTCAAAGAATTCGAAGGCCTATTTTTGACTGCGGGATTCGGACGTCTCCGAGCCGCGTTAATTTGGCCGTAGCCTTTGGGTATGCCTTTTGGTCTTATTCCCCAATAATATTTCGAACTTGTTCGAAGTGTTAGTCCTCGAGAATGATGCCCTTGGCCTATAGATCGAGGGATGCCTCTTTGAGGTCTTATGAATTCGAGTTTAGATACCTCGAACATGTCGATTAATGGCAGTCCCAGAGTGTTCGAGGTATATTTGCGCTTGGCCCTTTAGCCATTTCTCACAAAATCAAAAGTACGAAGCTCGTATAGTAGAAAGTTTTCTTTGAGACACAAAATATTTGGTATAGAAAGAATAATCTATACATGTGTACATGCTTTGTCATCGGGGCTTGACTAATCTATATGGACACGGTTCATTCGACCGTTTGGCCCATTACAAAGTTTCCCTATCGAGACCCTTTGACATGAAGTATTTTCCTCAAAAATATAACCTCCGAGGGTGATGCCCCCCCAGTATTCGAGGTTGATTGGAAAGAAGCCTTGGATACTGTTAAATTTTCCTCAAGTAGCACATAATTGTTGCCTCGTTAAAAACCTAGCCGGAAAAATCCATTTGGGATAAAAACCGATCTAAGGGAAAAAGAGTGCAACGCGCGCTATAAAACCTAAGGTCCTCGTGTTCAAGAGTTTCTCGACGTCTTCGGCCGATCACCTGTAATAAGTTAACACCAAATACAAATGGAAAGGGGGAAAGTCATACCTTAGCAATAATACCATTTGAGGAGTGATACATTCCAATTGTTTGGCAATTGTTCGCCTTCCATTGTGCCAAATTTGTAAGATCCTTTTCCAATGATAACGAGGACCCGATATGGTCCTTCCCAATTCGGGCCTAGTTTCCCTTCGTTTGGGTCTCGGGTATTGAGGGTGACTTTCCTTAGAACTAAGTCCCCGATTCCGAAGTGGTGAAGGTTAGTCCTTCTATTATAATATCTCTCGATTCTTTGCTTTTGCGCAGCCATCCGAACGAGCGCACCTTCTCGTTTTTCATCCAATAGCTTGAGGCTAGTATTCATAGCCTCGTGATTTGATTCTTCCGTTGTATGTCGAAATATGGCGCTAGGTTCCCCGACTTCGACCGGAATCAAGGCCTCGGAACCATATACTAAGGAGAACGGGGTTGCCCCCATACTGGACTTTGATGTTGTCCGATATGCCCAAAAGACTTCGGGTAACATTTCTCTCCACTTCCTCTTAGCATCGTTCAACCTTTTATTTAAGTTTTGAATGATAGTCTTGTTCGTCGATTCGGCTTGTCCATTCCCACTAGGATGGTACGGTGTTGATAATATCCTTTTTATTTTATGCTCCTCGAGGAACTTCGTCACCTTGTTGCCGATAAACTGTTTTCCATTGTCATGCCCCAAACCTAAGGAGGCGTGGTTAGCCCTCGGTGCCGTATTGGTCCGGGCGAACCACTCTGTAGCTTTTTTCTTTCTTTCTTAGCTATCATGGGCCAGCAAGGGCACAACTCGTAACGTATAACTATAAGCGGGAAAACACTGTACCAATGAACCGTCTTTCTTAATTCATGAATACATATAGACCGTTTAGGCCTCTGACATACTGTACAAAATGTACCTCTGTCTACAAAACCTCTAAGAGTATTAAACATCAAACAAGACAGGGCACCGGCCTACCCCTAAGTTCGTAGCCAAACTCTGACACGTTGACTCATAGACTGGGCTGCACTCCGAATGAGGTGGAGTCTTACCGATCTTTCGTTGAATGCTAATCTCGTCTACTATGAGGGCTCATCAAACTGATAACCTATACCAGCAAGCATGAAGGCAGCGCCCCCAACAAAAGGACGTCAGTATGAACAATGTACCGAGTATGTAAGGCGGAACTCAAACATAACAATAAGTCAACATTAATTAAAGATATATAAGAATCAACCTGAATCTTTGAAGCGCCACCGTATATGCATACTTACTATACTTATATATATAATGCTTCTCTTTGAGACTATTATCCATATCGTATGATGCATGACTGCCCAACGGATCAGTGGTAATTTTCCCACCGGCCGTAGCTCGGTGGTAAATGCATGACTACCCAACCGGTGGTAAATAATGATACATAACTGCCCAACCGGTGGTAACTGCCCGACCGGGCGTAGCACGGTGGTAATGAATATGCATGACTACCCAACCGGTGGTAAATAATGATACATAATTGCCCAACCGGTGGTAATTGCCCGACCGACCGTAGTACGGTGGTAAATGCATGAAGATGCATGTATCACTATATTAAAAACATTAACATCTCTATCATATACCTCAATAGGGACTTAGGGATATACTTAGACATGCTTGAATATCATTTTACGGGAATAAATAATATAGACGTTCTTAACTGCTAAGAGTAGAAACACTTATGAAATAGCATTATGTTTACGTATTGTTACTTGGATCATGCCAAAAGAAAGAAGGGATATCCTTAACATACCTGAGCCGGTTCTCTTGACAATCTCTCTAACACACGACAAAACACGTGATGGCAAGATCGAAGTAGGGAAAAATATGTATGATATTCTTGAGAAAAATTGCACCGTACTTCCTTAGAATCACAAATACTCACGTTGCTAAGTATTAAGTAGTCTTGTATGAGATGTTTGAAGCAAATCACGTTACATTTGACAAATATGATTTCTTGAGAATTTGCTGAACCTTCTTCATTCCCTTGTAGAGAATACGAAGTGAAATTTAGAGAAGTATTAACCTTTGGGTGTGGGCCCCGCATTTTAGATGACTTAGCCACAAAAATCCTCAACATGTGCCACCTAATTGTAAAGACCAAAGAGCCATCATGTAGTCTTGATCCAATTGAACTTGCTGCCACATTAGGTTTTTACCAAACTTATCCACAATTCTAATTATGAATCCACTAATCTCTTGATTATCTTGTTAATCCCCTACTAATCCAATAATTATCCTATTATCCACATAATTAGGATTGTCTCAAATTACTTAAAATACTACTCACTTTTAATACACTTATGAACCTTACTATCATGGTCATGTGGTACCTTGTATGGCACTAGTCCATAAATACTGGGTATTATAGCTCGGACCGTATTTTATCCCAAAATATCAAACTTCGACGAAACTCATTTTCTTCGATTCGCTTACCCTCTCACCTTCACGAATTTATTTATCACTTGCTTGAAATGGCATCATACTTATAATCTCCAAATAATCTTGTCCTTGAACTGATGTCAATTATCTTACGACAAAATTCATCGTACAATACTACAGGGTGTAATATCATCGTAATATAATATTGCAGAGCGTAACATCATCGTAATAGTGCGGGGCGTAACATTATTTTGGCACGTATCCCAAATCGACATACGATGTGATCCCAGATGAAGTCTATAACCTCTTTCTCTATTACTTTCTCGAACGCCTGTGCTTTAACCCATTTAGAGAAATAGTCAGTCATAAATAAAATGAACTTAGATTTACCTGGAGCCGTTGGCAGAGAGCTGACGATATCCATCCCCTTTTTCATGAATGGCCACGGGGATAGGACTGAATGAAGTTGCTCTCTGAGCTGATAGATCATCGATGCAAACCTTTGACACTTATCACATTTTTGAACAAACTCCTTGGTGTCTTTTTCCATGCTATCCCAGTAGTATCCTGCTCTAATGATTTTGCGAATCAATGATTCGGCGCCGGAGTGGTTCCCAAAAGTGCCTTCATGGATCTCTCATAAAACATAATCGGTGTCCCCTGGTCCCAAACATACATCGAATGTCCTTCTGTATAATGTTCCATCTTCATCTAATGTGAATCGGGTGGCTTTGGTTCGTAGCCCCTCGACTCTTTAGGGTCCGATGGGAGCTTTCCGTTCTTCAAGTATTCAATATATTTATTCCTCCAATCCCAGGTCAAGCTTGTAGAGCTTATCTCAGTATGACCTTCCTCGATCCCGAGTTGATCTCATCTTCCTCGATCGATGACCCCAGGTTTGCAAGTGCATCGGCCTCACTGTTTTGTTCTTGAGGTACATGCTATAAAGTCCATTCTTTGAAACGATGCAAAGTTACCTGCAGCTTGTCCAAAGACCTTTGCATTCTATCCTCTCGAACTTCGAAGGTTTTGTTTACTTGGTTCAACACTAGTAAAGAGTCACACTTGGCTTCAATGACTTCTGCTCCCAAGCTTTTAGCTAGCTCGAGACCTGCAATCATGGCCTCGTACTCAGCCTCAATGTTAGTCAACCTAGAAGTTTTGATAGACTGCCTAATAGTGCTACCCGTGGGCGGCTTCAGAACAATGCCTAACCTGGACCCCTTCACATTCAAAGCAGCATCTGTGAAAAGGTTCCACACCCTCAATCATGTGCCTGATTTTAACAAAAGTTCTTTTTCAACTTCAGGTACGAGGGTTGGCGTGAAATCGGCTACGAAGTCCGCCAAAATTTGGGACTTGACGGTCGTTCGAGGTTGATACTCCATATCGTACCCACTGAGTTCGACGGCGCATTTGGCCAATCGGACCGATAGTTTGGGCTTGTGTAAAATATTACGAAGTGGGTAATATTTTACACAAGCCCAGTTAGCCTCTACACGGCCTTTACACTATCCACGACGGTGATATCTTTGATGGCCTTGATTTTATCGGGATTGATCTCGATCCCCTGGTTCGACACCATAAAGCCTAGGAATTTGATCGAACCGACCCCGAAAGCACATTTCTCGGGGTTGAGCTTCATGTTATATTTCCTCAAAATCTCGAACGTTTCCTGCAAATGAGCCAAATGGTCCTCTGTGCGCAGGGACTTAACTAGCATGTCATCGATATAAATTTCCATTGACTTACCTATTTGTTCTTCAAAAATTTTATTTACTAGGCATTGGTAAGTAGCTTCAGCATTTTTTAGCTCGAAGGGCATTACTTTATAGCGATACGTTCGATACTTGGTAATAAATAAAGTCTTTTCCTGGTCTTCTGAGTTCATTTGAATTTGGTTATACCCGGAATAGGCATCGAGAAAGGTAAGGATCTTGTGGCCAGTCGTGGTGTCAATCATGCGATCGATGTTAGGCAGTGGAAAAGAATCTTTGGGGCATGCCTGGTTTAAATCCTTATAGTCTACACACATTCTAAGTTTGTTCCCTTTTATAGGGACTACGACTACATTGGCTAGCCACTCGGGATATTTTACCTCCCGAATGGACCCTATTTTGAGAAGTTTAGTTACCTCATCCTTTATGAATGCGTGCTTTACCTCGGACTAGGGCCTTCTCTTTTGTTTCACCGGTTTGAACCTGGGGTCAAGGCTTAGCCGATGCGTTGTTATCTCCGTTGGGGTCCCTGTCATGTCTAAGTGGGACCAAGCAAAACAATCCATGTTATCAATAAGAAATTGAATAAGCTTTTTCTTGAGTTCAGGGTTTAAACTCGTTCCCAGATATACCTTTCGCTCAGGCAAATACTCGATCAGTATAACCTGTTCCAGCTCTTCGATTGTTGATTTGGTGGCGTCGCAATCTTCGGGAACAATAAAGGTTCAAGGGGTCAGAAAATCCTCCTCTTCTTCTTCTACCTCTTGCTTTCCTGATTCGGTCGAGGCTGGTGGCTGTGATTGCTATTTGGCTTCCTATTTACCTGTGATGCTCGACCTTTCCGAAGTTGATAGTGTTGATATAGGTGTTACCTCATCGACCGCAAATATTTCCTTTGCGGCATGCTGCTCCCCGTATACTGTTTTACACCGTCCATCGTCGAAAATTTCATCATTTGGTGGAGAGTCGAGGGGACTACCCTCATGTTGTGGATCCAAGGCCTTCTGAGTAGGGCATTGTACCTCATGTCACCCTCGATCACGTGGAATTTGGTATCTTGAATGGTTCCAGCTATGTTCACTGGTAAAATAATCTCACCTTTAGTTTTTTCACTGGCCATGTTGAAGTCGTTTAAGACCCGAGCTGCGGGTACGATTTGATCTTGTAGGCCGAGTTGCTCCACGACCCTGAATCGAATGATATTTGCTGAGCTACATGGATCCACTAAAACACGCTTAACTTGAAATTTATTTAATAAGATAGAAATTACCAGAGCATCATTGTGTGGCCGAGAAATGCCTTCTGCTTCTTCGTCGTTGAATGATAAGGAGCATTCGGGCACATAATCTCGGGTTCATTTTTCCCTAGTGATTGACACCATAGTGCATTTGAATATGGGCCCCTATGGAACATCGACCCCACCGACGATCATATGAATGACATGCTAGGGTTCCTCCTATTCATTTTTCCTGTTGGCGTCCCTTTCCCTGAAATGATTCTTAGCTCCATCGCCGAGGAACTATCAAAGGTGACCCTCGTTGAATATATGGGCTACCTCTTTCCTCAGTTGCCTGCAATCCTCGGTTTTGTGACCATGCGTGCCATGATACATGCACATCAAATTTGGGTTTCTTTGGGAAGGATCGATCTGTATAGGTATGGGCCACCTAGTATCTTTGATCCTGTCGATTGCCGATACAATGCCCGATGCATCGATGCCGAAGTTATACTCCAATAAACGAGGTGCCTCCATGGGATCGGCATGCTTATCAAAACCACTTTTGCTCATAATTCCCTGAGAATTCTGCCCCCGATCGTTTCTTCGATCATTCCAAAAGGGATAGCGTCCGGAACCATTGATCCGCGGTATATGGTTGATATCGTTCTCTGTTCGACCTTGGCTCCCTATCGACGCCTCTCGAGGTTTTAACTGCCAACCTGTTTGGATGTACTGAACCGTAAGGGGCTCCTAATTGGTCTTCCTCGACCCTGATCTTCGATTGATACCGATTGTGCACATCTGCCCAAGTCACAACTGGATACTCGGCCAAATTTTGTTTCAATTATCGTGATGCTATCGAACTTCGTTCGTTCAACCCTTGGGTTAAAGCTTGAACTGCCCAATCATCTATGACCGGCAGTAACTCCATGCGTTCCCTTTGAAATCGGGATACGAACTCCCTCAGCATTTCGTTATCCCTTTGCCTTATCTTGAAAACGTCCGATTTCCTTGTTGCGACCTTTATGGCCCCGGCGTGTGCCTTCACAAAAGAATTTGCTAACATTACAAATGAGTCGATGGAATTTGGTGGCAAGTTGTGATACCAAATCATTGCTCCCTTTGACAAAGTTTTCCCAATTTTTTTCAACAAAACGGACTCGATCTCATCATCTTCTAAGTCATTTCCCTTTATTCCGCACGTGTATGAAGTGATGTGTTCATTAGGATTGGTGGTCCCATTGTGTTTAGGTATATCCAGAGTACGGAACTTCTTGGGAATGGGCTTCGGAGCCGCACTCTGAGGAAAAGGCTTTTGCACGAACTTTTTTGAATCCAAACCCTTTAGGATCGATGGTGCCCCCGGTATCTGATCAACTTGGGAGTTGTATGTTTCCGCTTTTTTATCATTATCTTAAATTTTCTTCTCCCCCAACTCGATTCTTTTGGTAAGCTCCTCGGTATTTTCATTATTGTAGGATCAATCCTTGATTTGTTACCATTCAACCTTTCTGGAACTGGCTCGATACGGCGAGTGATTTCTAGCTCGACCACACTTGGAGTCCTATGTTGATTTTGCAATTGGGCAATAGCGGGCTGCTGAGCCTATAACATCTTGAATACTATCTGGAGGCGAACTCCTCCGTCTTCTCTGCCCTGTGTACCTTGGCCACCAGATCGGCCTTCCCTGCGTACACTCCCTTCGGGGGCCGCGCCTAGGTCCGCATTTAGAGCAACGTGCGAACTGATATCGACTGGATCAGCGACCGGTACTCCCCCGATATTAGCCGGTGGTACCCCGGATCCTGGAGCATTTACATTGTTGTTTTCCCCGTGAAATCCGAGACCATCGTCACCATGTACGGGTGCGTTTTGTGAGTTTGACATGCTTTAACCTGAGAGCAAAAATACCCGACAAGAACAAGTGTGAAAATAACGTGTGTTATCGGAATTAGCACTGAAACAATCACTATTATTCTTAGCCCCACGGTGGGCGCCAAACTGTTTACCCTAAAATTCGAGTAACAATTAAACTTAAATTGTGATTTTAAGGGTATGTGATTTAATCCAACACTAATTGACAAACAAGGAGTTAAATTGATAATTAAAGAATAAAATAGATCAAACCAGTGTGTAAGCTAAATCCCGACCTCGATCTGTGACAATCTCGGGTTATGGTAGTGGGATTAACAAATGATAAAACAACTCTTGATGAACAGTAAGTGAAACGGCAAGAGAGCAACGTGAATAAATTTTCTTATCATAGAACAATGTGTCTTGCAAATGAATGGGATCCCCCTTTATATAATGGGGGAGTCCTAAATAAGGTACACTTCTAATTATAGTAGGAAATCATAGTTGACAACTGTTTAACAGTTGAAGATCAATCCATTTCGAAATTCACGCCGTGATCTCTGGTCCGTTGCGGATATCTCGCTCTTTCTGTTACTGAATCATACCGGCGCCATCTCGAAGCACGCCTTCTTCTAACCTCGGTAAGTGTTATCGACCTCGACCTTGGAAAGGAACTTCGACCCCGAGCTCGACGTCCTGGTCTTCTAACGTGGTATCACTTTTTCCATCAAGTGGCGAAATTGGGTAACCCCGATTTCCACCGTATACATAAACGTAATATGTTATAATTGTAATTTGAAAAGTTGTTAAAATAATGCTGTAGTAGTTCGTAGCTCTCCAACAGCATATAACGTGAGAGAGAGGGAATAGATAAGGAAGGACAATATCTATTGGAGTGCATATCATTAAGGACCATTTCTATACATTAAGGACCATATCCATATCATCATAAGGTGTTAGATTAATTAGTGTTTGATGGGAGTACTTGAGAAGAGGTTGTTTTGTCCCTTATTTAAAAAAATGCATAAAGACACCATTCAACTTGTCCTGGAAAATCTTACATACCTAAACTTTACGGGTGTCCTAACACCCCACTATTGTTAAAATAATTGTATTTATTTACTCCCTCCTAAGCACTAGCCCAACTATAATAACTTGAGTGGGAAACACACGCTTTTATTATGAAGCCACGTAATTAAATTGTTCAGTAAATAAACATAACAGCCTTCAAAGACTCTCATTCACCCCGTTAACCCCGTTAGTAAAAAAATTCCCAAATAGAAGATCCCTAATTCCCCTTCTATGGTGTTTTCAGCCTTTAAAGTTGCCCTCGGCTTGGCAAGATTTTCAAAGCCTTCTAATGCATTCTCAAGTTCACCCATTTTGTCAAGCAATTTTGGAATAACAAATTTGGACCTAGCATCAATTTCGGGATCCTTCCAAACCCAAAAATCACAAGATCGTGGACCCTAAGATGAATAACAAAAGAAAATTAATCAATGATAATTTTTCACAACTCAATTATTGAAAAAAATTTCACTATCATTTACCCCATAGTATGGACAAACCCAATATCTTCTTCTTGGGTTCCGAGGGGTCCAAGCTGTTAACAAAGGCAACACATAGCCATGGTTGCATCGAATTTCTCCACTTGACTCATTTTTCTTCCTCTTCCGTGCAAAGCCTTGTCAAATTCATGCCTTTTGAAGGCATTGCAACAACTACAACACAAACAGACAATATCAAAGTCAGATAATTTGCATTTTCTTTCAAAGATAAGATAATTGGATTTTAGGAGAAAGACATAACAATAATAAAAGCAAGAAACTAGGGTTCTTAAGAAGGAGAAAGATTAAACTTTGCCTTCAAAGATTAAAACTTCAAAGGACAATTTGATGGAATTTCGGCAGAAATTAGAAGAAGAAGAAATTAGGGTTCTTCAATTGGGTTTGGTAAAATATTGGGGAAGAAGGGATTTTACCGTTGGTTGGGGTTATATTAACGTTAAAAATTTATTTTTTTCTTTTTTTTTGGGTGTTTTCAACGATTAAAAGAGAGCAAGGACGCGCTCAATTCGATTGTCTAAGACGCACGGCTGGCCAGGGCTTAGGAGGGAGTAAATAAATACAATTATTTTAATAATAGTAGGGTGTTAAGACACCTGTAAAGTTTAGGTGTGTAAATGATTTTCCAGGACCAGTTGAATGGGGTTTTTATGCATTTTCTCAAAAAAGAAAGAAAGGAAGAGGTATTTAAAAACACTTCTTTGTCTTATATAGTTTGAATATTTTTGAGGATGTTTTGGAGGGAAATTGGAATATGACTATATTATAAATAGTCAAGATTGGACACTTGGGCTTTGGATCAATTAAGTAGTGCGAAATTAATATTTTATTCATATATTATTTTATTAATTAACTAAAAATATTTTTTAATTATATTCCAGAGAAACATTTTTAACAGTTTTCTTTTAAATTCAAAAAGGTAATTATTGGTTTTAAAATGTGCCTGTTGGCAAAGGTTGAATATGCTAATTCTAACATACCGGGTTTATAAATTCCCCATTCCTCTCCAAAAGGAAACTCATCATAAAAAAATTAATAAGTTTTCCATCTTCTTCTCTTCTGCTATCTACAATTTTCTAAAGTTTGTTCTAGTGGATTTGAGTTATTGCTGATACTCGAATTTAGAGGCTTTGTAGAATCTTAAAAAAATTCTGTCATAATACCTGCAACAATAAAATTGAAAAACTTAAATTCCTTAATGACATTGACTACACTATCTAGCGCCTAATTATTTCTCCCATATTCTTCTATTTTTCTAACATAAGGACGGACCATTTTGATTCATTTTCTCTCTCCAGCAGCATATAAAGTAAGAGAGAAGGAATAGATTTTCTTTTTGTTTTGTTGTTAACTTGATGTTCTACTGAATAGAGCTGAGATAGCAGTAGCACTCAGTTCCTATCCTTAAAATTTTTTGTTAAAGCTATTCATTTGAGTTCTCCACTTTTATAGTGGAGAGCACTCTAGGCATTAACAATGGGGAAATTTGCAATAACAACAATAATGATGGGTTTTCTGATGTTGTTCTTGTGTGCTGTTGTTACTGAAGCAGTGTGCATGAAGTACAAAGACCCAAAACAGCCACTGAATGTTAGAATAAGGGATTTGATGAACAGAATGAGTCTTGAAGAAAAAATTGGTCAGATGACCCAGATTGAGAGACATTTAGCTGCACCTGATATCATGAATAAATACTTCATTGGTAAGCATTTCACAAAATCTTGAAGTTTTACATTACCATCATTTATTAAAATTTTAAAAAGTTATACATTTGAAGATTTTTTTGAATATATAAATGTGTATATATTAAAAATTGCCAGTGAATATCTCGAGATTTCTAGTAGTAATTCTTGTTTTTGTTTTGTACAATATTGCACCAAGATGAGTTTAAATGGAGCAACATGGTCGGTGAGGATTCATATAGCCAACCCCTACTTGCTTGGGATTGAAACATAGTAGTAATGGTACTTGTTATAATTCATATATATATATATATATATATAGACTATAGTCCGCTGGCACCAGTGGCGGAACCACAACCCAAGAAAGGGGGTTCAATTGAATTCCCTTCTGTTGAAAAATTATAATGTGCTAATAGAGTAAAAACAAAAATTTCACATATATATGAACTTTTGAATCCCTTTGAAATAAGGGAGGTAGTTCAGAAATTGTTTTAGGTCAGGTTTGAATTTGTTGATCCCCCGTTAAAATTTCTGGCTCCGCCACTTTGCTGCAAAAGAGTACTAGGTGCAGTGTAACGCTGCATTCACAAACTTAACATTTTGGATTCGCCTTTGTCGTGGTGGTTGAATGAAAGCCTGCCTTTTCTGGTTTAGTGAAGTGTGAATGATTTGATTGTGGCAGGGAGTGTACTGAGTCTTGGAGGAAGCGAACCAGCTCCAAAGGCTACTGCTGCGGACTGGGTAAAGATGGTTAATGAGATTCAGAAGGGTTCCCTTTCAACACGCCTTGGTATTCCCATGATCTATGGAATTGATGCAGTCCATGGGCACAACAATGTCTACAAAGCCACAATTTTTCCACACAATGTTGGCCTTGGAGTCACAAGGTAAAGGAAATGGTAGTAACAATTATTTGCAACTTATTGAGCGGCATTCTTCTTGTAAATTTTTATACTGAATGTGAAATTAGAATAAATATACATGGTTAGTGTTTGTGATATATAGTCTATGCTTCAACTTTTGGACTTGTTAGGCTTGAAAAATTGATTTTTTTCTCCTTATGTTCTAAGCCATGGAATCACATTGCATAAACTTGGGAGGTGGGGCTGACTTGTTAATTTAGAAGATCTCCAAGAGTGTCTGTAATCAGGAGTCGTTTCTAGAGATTGAGTATTTGACCACTAGTGATGATTAGATACTCTTGAGGAAAATTGAATTTACATCTTGCGTTGCAAAATTTGTGTCTTTGAACCTTCAGTAATTTTGCTTACATAAATGGGGTTGCTGAGACTTCCTGCCCTGTTTCTCTTTACTGCTGCTGTGAGGGTGGAAGCGTGGCTTCAAAATTATGGCTGGAAATATATTGTGCCGTATATTTTATTTGCATGTCAAACAAGGAAATAGAAGAGATTTAACCTTTTTCTTTGAGAGAAAGAAGAGATTTAACCAATTAGTTGGTTATTTTACAACTTGCTCTTGAAGTTCTTTCATCTCATATACTGATACTCGGAGTTATCTCAACTTCGCAATAGAGACCCCCAGCTTGTGAAGCGGATTGGGGCTGCGACTGCTCTTGAAGTCAGAGCTACAGGAATCCCTTATACTTTTGCACCTTGCATCGCAGTGAGTACCATAACATAGCCTGTATGGTATTCTCTTCATTTGATTACTTTCATCACAAGTCTGGGTGTTTATCTTTGGTTGATACCTGTTATAATAGGTCTGTAGAGATCCAAGATGGGGTCGGTGCTTCGAAAGCTACAGCGAAGATCATAGAATTGTTCGAGCAATGACTGAGATCATTCCTGGTTTACAAGGAGATATTCCAGCTAACTCCCGTAAGGGTGTTCCTTTTGTCGCAGGAAAGTAAGAATCTCTAGTCTTTCACATCCTTGTCCTTTTTGACTCTGTTTGGTAAACTCATTGGCATGTTAGAACTATAAATGAAATTAAATATGCCTTTCTGGGGGAAATTGGATGAGCCAATTGAGAAAAATGTAACTTCATTTGACTTCAGGAGAATTGTGATCTAACTTTCAACTAACTGTGACCTTCTTGATTTCAGTACACATCCTCAACCACATATAACCTTTACATCTATCTAGTATGCTCTCCAATGACATTGGTTACTTATTTTATTGGATAAATTGCTTCTAACAATACTTCTTAAGTCTGTTACTTCATTCCACTAAATAATATTTATTTCCTCCATCACGATTTACTTAATTTATCTTTTCTTTTTATTTCGTCCCAAGTCCAAATTTATTAATCCTTCTCTAAAACTTTAGATGTTCTCGAGGATGTTAGACAACCATAGCTTGCCAAAAAGGAAATGAAAAACAACCATTACTTACAAGAATTGAACTTTTACTTCAATCTTAGTATGGAAAAAGTCTGATATAATGAAGAATCAAAAATTTTATGTTCCTTCCTAGTCAAGTGAGAATAATAAAGTGTGATAATGGCATTATAAATTATCTACGATGGTCCTCTTAACCTTCATTATATGCAGAATTTTTCTTTGGGATATACAAGATTAGACAAGATTAAAACCAACCACATTCGCATGAATGTGCAAGTAGAAGGAGGTTATAAAAGATAAAAAATTTGGTGGCCTGGGAGTGAAAAATTTAAAACTTCATAATAAAAGTCTGTTGTTCAAATGGCTGTTAAGATACAACGACAGTAGAGAGGAGTTATGGAAACGATTAGTCGATACTAGATATGGTAGAAATGAGTTCTGGGACACCTGGTGCAATTTCTGTGCCTTCACAAACTGGAGTATGGACGCAAATAATCAAGTTGTGGCCTGAATTTCAGAAGTTCATTGCATTGAAAGTTGGTGAAAATAACACTGTTATCTCAATAAGGAAAGGGGTCATTCTTTCTGGCATGGACTAAAAAGGAAATAGGTTCAGATAAATTGAGACGGAGGGAGTATAAATTGCTTTGGAATAGTTAAGAAAAGTTCTTTTTAGTGACTTGTGTTTATCACTGAACATCCCTTATTTTTGCAAATGTGCTTTAGGACTAAAGTAGCAGCCTGTGCTAAGCACTTTGTGGGCGATGGTGGCACTGTCAAGGGCATTGATGAAAATAACACTGTTATCAGTGCAAATGAACTACTTAGCATCCACATGCCTGCCTATGTTGATTCCATTATAAAGGGAGTTTCAACAATAATGATATCTTACTCAAGCTGGAATGGTATAAAGATGCATGCTAATCGTGATCTGATCACTGGTTTTCTCAAGGGAAAGCTCAAGTTCAGAGTAAAAAAGCAATTCTCTTCTATGTTATTGGTCTAACTATAGTGGGAGGATTGCTGATCGTCATATCTTATGCTGGTCTTTATTTCAGGGTTTTGTCATTTCAGATTGGAATGGTATTGACAAGATTACTGATCCACCCCATGCGAATTACTCTCACTCTATTCAGGCTGGAGTTCTCGCTGGAATTGACATGGTCAGTCTAAAGGATTAATACCGAAGTTGTCTGTTATAGAATATGTAATTACTCGTCATTTCCCTCTAAATTGTCACCTGACACCATTAGCTCAGCATTAGTCAACTCAAGTTGTAATTAATTTTCACTTTCCTAATGAACTTAGTTTTTTATTGTCGCAGATTATGGGCCCGGAGAACGTGACTGAATTTCTTGATGATATGGCTTTCCAAGTCAGGAACAATATCATCCCTATGAGCAGGATAGACGATGCAGTTAAGAGGATATTAAGGGTTAAATTTGTCATGGGCCTCTTTGAGAACCCATTGGCTGATCTCAGCTTAGCGAACCAATTAGGAAGCCAGGTAATTTATCATGACAAGCCTTTCCCAAGAGGATGTGAGACAACCTCTGTCAAAATCACAAGTTTCCTTTCTGGAATGTGAATTTTCTTCACCTGGATCTATCTACCTTGACTTAGTTCCTTTTGTATCAACTTAAATTATTTCTGTAGGAACATAGAGAATTAGCAAGAGAAGCAGTGAGGAAATCACTTGTACTATTGAAGAATGGGAAAGTTATTAGTCAGCCACTCATTCCCCTTCCAAAAAAAGTGGCGAAGATACTTGTGGCTGGTAGTCACGCTGACAATTTGGGTTACCAGTGCGGAGGCTGGACTAGGAGTTGGCAGGGAATTGGAGGCAATGATCTTACCACAGGTATCTCTCTGTTATCTTGCAATTAGAAGTCTTCCCAGCTCTTTAAGGCAGTGCGGATCAAAATCTTATCCTTGATTAGCAGTTGGTACGAACTATTGAGACTCCTGCTTCGCAACCTCTTGATGTGTTTGTGATAAATTTTTATTTTTCTTTCATCTGGCACTTCTATTCAGTACAAATAAAACTCAATCGTTTACTCTGAGCTATTAGTAGTGCACATTATATTTGTTTCGACGTCATAGAATTCTGTTAAAAAACAACTGTGCCTCTAATTTAGATGGCTGTTTGATTAGAGCAGAGATCCAGAAAGAACCTTAGCAGCAGTTGTTTCAGTGGAGTTAGTTAAAAATACGTTTGTTATTAGTTAAAAATGGTGAGTGCAATAGTTCGTCTAAGGGTGACATCAATATTCAAGAGTAATATAACATAGTCTAATCTTTTACTTTATTCTTAGACATGGTAAAGTTTTTTCTTCGGCGAAGTTTAATGTGACTCGGGATGGAGTAAAACGGGAAGGTGAATTGAATGGGTTTGCCTGGCCACCTCTACAAACTTTAGACCAAATATTTCTGCTTTTCAGAAGTTGCAAGCAGTGGCGGAGGCAGGATTAAAAAAAAAGTTTAAAGATTAAAAGGAACTATGGCTAGTGGGAATTGAACCAGCAACCTTACACAAGTTTTGAACCCCCTTGACCACTGAGCTATGCTTTTGGTTGTGACTAGGGGATTCAAAATATAATATATAGAAGCATAAAACGGATTTTGCCTTATATGTACAGAGTAATTTTGCAGCGCCCCTAAATCAGCCCCTGATTGCAAGTTATGCACTGTTTGAAGAATGATCTAAACCCTTTTCGTCTCATGTTAATAAATTTACTCATAAAACTTAGTGCCATTTCATTGTCAAAATCTGTGAATGGGAATATTAGTTCTTGTGGCATCAGACTGAACAAGATCTCATATATTTGGACACATACAGGAACTACAATTTTACCTGCTGTGAGAAACACAGTCCATCCATCTACACAAGTGGTCTACCGGGACAATCCAGATGTAAACTTTGTAAAGTCCAACCACTTCTCCTATGCCATCGTTGTCGTAGGTGAAACACCCTACGCAGAGACGTTTGGCGATGGTGCAAATCTTACGATACGTGAACCTGGTCCCAGTACCATCACTAATGTCTGCAGCGTCGTGAAATGTGTCGTGGTTGTCATCTCTGGGCGTCCAGTCGTGGTTGAGCCTTATCTTGAAAATATAGACGCCCTCGTGGCTGCATGGCTTCCGGGAAGTGAAGGCCAAGGTGTTGCTGATGTTCTGTTTGGTGACTATGGATTCACAGGCAAACTTGCGCGCACTTGGTTCAAGTCGGTTGACCAGCTTCCCATGAATGTTGGTGATCCACATTATGATCCTTTGTTTCCTTTCGGATTTGGTCTCACAACTGAGCCTGTCAAGAGCTAAATCTCCTCCGCTGGTCTTTTACTTGCTGTTCAATCGTAATTTAGAGCTCTGCTTATGCCTTGTATCGAACAATTCTAGTTTTCCCTTAAAGAATAGAAGAAGGGAAACATAGAAAAGTAAAGGAAAAGCACCATTGTATTCATTGTGGTGAAATGAAGGAAGTACTCCCCCCAGTTCATATATCTGTATGTTAAGATGTTTGTAAAGACATCTAATAGCTTTAATCTTAAAAGTATGTCTAAATAGCCATTTATCTCCCCTTAAATATCTTATTTAATTAATACTTCATTAATTGAAACACTAAGGGTTGATTTAGAAGAAAATAGTAATAAATGATTTGTTTATTTAAAATGACAAATACTTTAAAACAAGTTCAATTTATTAAAATGTTAGATATTTGGAATCGGAAGTAGCATAAAATAGGTTCAACTCTCTTCTAATTTGGTGTTGGTGCAATCTCAGAATCCACTCTAACTAGTTTTCATTGTATTATTTTTTTAGACATAATGTCTATTTAAATTTCAATTTAGATACCAATACAATAGATTTTTAGTTTCATTTACAATTAAGTAAAGCGTGGCATTCAATAGTTTGACAGCTCTATGAAATACCACTTACCATTAATCATTTGGTCTTATTGGCTTTTCAAGTCCCAAACTGTATAATCTAACACTTCCACTAATGAATCTTCTCTAATTTGGCAATTCTCTAGTTATGACAAAAATGAGGAATAAAATTAGATAATTTACCAAAATTGATTTCAAATTCAAAAAAAAAAAAAGATGGCAAATACTATGTTTCTCTTATAAAATTAATCAGTATACCTTAGTAACCCAAGGTGAAATCACTGAAATCCATATGCTTGATACCACATCTTTATCTCAAGTCCTCCACGTCTTTTTTTTTTTTTTTGTTATTTTGTTTATTAAATCTGGAGTGGAGCCTTGGAACAACGGTAAAGTTATCTCTTTGTGACCTATAACAACGGTAAGTTGTCTCCAGTGACCTATAGGTCCCGGGTTCGAACCGTGTAAGCAGCCATTAATGCTTGCATTAGGATAGGTTGTCTACATCACACCCCGACCCTTCCCTCAATCTCGCGTGAATGTAGGATGCGTGCACCATGCTGCCTTTTTTTATTTATTAAATCTATTTTGTTAGTAATAAATTTGTGTAATAGTGGATTTGTGAAATGATAATTGTGCATACTCATTAGTTTGTATGATTGTATCTAATTTTAGGGTCCTAATTTGAAAAATAGGATACGTGGTTAATTCGTTCAAGCCTTAATCCAAATATGGATCAATTTTTAAGGGGTGATTTTTAAAAATAGCCAGATTTACAACTGGTCGTTCAAAAATAGCCCAATTTCAAAAGTAATTGAAATTTAGCCACTTTTTATGTAAAGATAAATCTGAGCGAAAACACTGTTCAAAACCCGGAAAATACTCCAGTATATTATGCTGGAGTTCCAGCATAAGTATACTTGAACTCCAGCATATTATACTGGAGTTCCAGGATAGTATGCTGGAACTCCAGCATAATATGATGGAGTTCCAGCATAAATACACTAGAACTCCAGCATAATATACTGGAGTTCCAGCAAGTATAATGGTCCAGTATAATATACTGGAGTTTGGAGCACCAGTGCTCCAGTCTCCAGTATATTATACTGGAGCCAGCAAAGTATACCGGTCCAGCATAATATGCTGGAGTTCATACACAAGTGCACCGAATTCCAGTATATTATGCTGGACCGGTCTTTATTGCAGCAAAACGGTGGCTATTTTTCATTGACTTGGTAAACGCTGGCTATTTTTGATTGACCAGTCCGAAAACTGACTATACCGTGAAATTTTGGCATTTTTAAGAGGTTAAACTTTATTTAGTTTTTGACTATTCTAGTTTAGGTTACGTATAATTCGACTGCTTGATTTGTAAAGAATATTCACTGTACAATATATGTATTGAATTATTAAATGAGGTGTCTTAGTTAAGAAATTATTGATTTGAATAATTTTTTTAATAAAGATAATTGTAGCTTATCCTTTTAATCCATGGTTACCAAAATGCAAAGATTCTGTTGTTATCCAATCCAACATTCTTTTCGGTCAAATATTAACAATACAATTTCAATAATTCACATTCCCAATTAGACTACTGAAAAATGACACTTTTGCTTTAATTAAAACTTAACTTGATTGTCATTTTTCAACTCCTTAGGACCTCTATTTCTCTTTTTCCAAACTACCAAGCCCTTATCTGCAATTTCCCTATCATATGATTGCTTTTCCAAATGGTCCCCACCGAAATCTCAACAGAACTCCGTATCAGAACATGTTACCTCGGAAAACGTTAACCGAAATGTCCACTTTAATACAAACAAATTTCTATTCAAAGTCCTCCTTTTTTATTAAAAAATTAATTCAAAGTCCTTCTTTAGAGTCCTTCTTAATCACCCCACCCCCAACCCCCACTACCCCACTACCCTTCCCACTCAATATGCATGTGTATATATACTTGCACTCACCATTGGTCTAATTCATCAAAGTAGAAGCTGAACAAGTAAGTTATCCATTTCTTGTTCATAGCTGTTTTCTTTAACCAACTTGTTTCTTGTTTGTTCACATTTTATTTTATATACTCCTCTTTAAAATGGTTGTGCTCTTTTTAGCAGAAGGTCAAAAAAGAAAAACAATGGGGAGATATTCAAATCCAATGATGGGATTAGTTGTGTTATTCTGCCTCTGGGCAGTGGTTGCAGAGGCTGAGTACTTAAAATATAAGGACCCAAAACAGCCATTGGGTGCAAGAATTAGGGACTTAATGAAAAGAATGAGTCTTGAGGAGAAGATTGGTCAGATGACCCAGATTGAGAGGAAAGTTGCCACAGCTGATGTTATGAAGCAATATTTTATTGGTATGTTTGAATAACTATTACTCGTTAGATTGAGATGCCCTTTTTTTTAGTGCTTGATTCTATATTATTCATCAGTGATACTAGAATCTTGCACATTTGATGTTTGAAAAATCCATTCTTTATGTGTATATTAACTACTTATGGTATATGCATACAAATTACAGAAAAGTGATTGACTATCCTAAATTTATACTATCTATCTATATGACACTTTTTCCTTTTTAATTTGTTCCGAAAAAGATTAACATCTTTTTTATTTTTGGAAACTATTTAATTTTATGATATCCCTTTTACCTTTAATGAGTAGATATGACATGTCATGTTTATGACTACACATTCTAAGGGCTTTTTATTTATGTTATTAGCTTATGCGTCAAGTCTTTTTTTTTTTTTTTTGTTCAAAACTCATGCCCAATCAAACATCGTCATATACTGTCATATAATATGAAACGGAGGGAGTTGCAATACATAGGCATTTAAAGGAAACATGGGGGAGAGGACATGCTTTCAATATATACTGTTGTATTACATATTGGAGTTCATACTTAGAATTAATTTTGGCAGGGAGTGTATTGAGTGGTGGAGGGAGTGTTCCAGCACCTAAGGCCTCTGCTGAGGATTGGATCAACATGGTGAATGAGCTTCAAAAGGGTGCTCTTTCGACCCGCCTTGGTATTCCCATGATTTATGGGATTGATGCAGTTCACGGCCACAATAATGTCTACAATGCTACTATCTTTCCTCACAATATTGGGCTTGGTGTCACCAGGCAAGTATAGTAATTATTACTAAGAATTATGGATGTGATTCTTGTTATCTGAAGGTACTAATATGGTAGTATTAAGAATGTAGTGAGAGCTCATTTTTTTCAGTTTGCTTATAAAGATGCGCAATAACTAATTTCCACTTTGTCAAACAGTTGAAATTTTAGGATCAAGAATTCATCTTTGGCATTGAGGTCGATTATATTCCAAAAAGTAAATTATTCCATTATGTCGCTTTTCCTAATGATCAGTTGCATCTCTTATAATTGCAAACACAAGTTGCTTTGGTATCCTTTATAATAATAGGCATTTCTAAGAATTACTGGATTTTGATTATAGCCTAAAATGCTTGTTTTTCACCTATATGAGTTAAAAGTTTGTTACTTTAATGCAGGGACCCTGATCTTCTAAAGCGGATTGGGGCTGCAACTGCACTTGAAGTTAGAGCCACGGGAATTCAATATGCTTTTTCCCCTTGCATTGCAGTAAGTTGATATGATATGATTGAACTTTTAGTAAAGTTGCATTTCTATTTCTTTGATGTCTGAATAACTGTGTTATGGTAGGTATGTAGAGATCCTAGGTGGGGTCGTTGTTACGAAAGCTATAGCGAAGATCATAAGATTGTACGAGCAATGACAGAGATAATTCCTGGTTTACAAGGAGATCTGCCAGCTAATTCTCGCAAGGGTGTTCCCTTTGTTGCTGGAAAGTACGTATGTCTATCAGTTCGCATCTTCATCCTTTACCATTTCCATTAAATGGTATACGCTAATCCCATTCTTATGAGGAAAAAACAAAGTGAAGATTACTTCAACAAGAAAGAAAAAACAGAATGACTATTATCTGACAAACCACTTGATAAGCATAAAACTTCACTGAGAAGGCCACATGATAGGTGGGACCTGGTGATCTTAGAATTTATGTCATTGAATTCCTTCACATGGAAGTTCTCTGTCAAACTGGAAAAGTTTGGATTTGATGATCTTAGAATCAATATCATTGACCCATATTTGTTGGTTACAACATATAACTGGTCCTATCAATATCATGGTCCAGCACAGTATTTATCGTGACAATGACCTTTGACAAATTTGGATATTGTTCATCTTTGGATCAAGTATAATTAAATTCAAGTTGGTTTAATCACGTTATTTTCTTTATCATGATCTTGGAATAGTTTGAATCTCATAATCGTCTTCAGGATTATGAGTTATTACACTTAATCAGCCAATGGTCGTTGCATATCGCAGGCTTTATGTATCGCCATCTTTTAACCTAAATTTTTTTAAGTTAGCTAATCACTGACAGAATTGCATTCTCATCACATTACAGCCAAGTTTTTTGACATATTTTTGTTAGTCAATCAATTAACTTTGATTATCTTGGTGTTTTTTCAAACTTTTAATTATAAAACATAGCCTTTTCTGGTTTTCAGCTTTCGGAATAGTTCTTAACACACCATAAACTGCTACCTCTCTCGTGAATTCACATCTTTTCCTCCAGTGCACTCAGTTGTCCATTTCATTAAAAATGTAGAGTCTATTATCTGAGAGTATTTTTAAAATTCTTTGGAGTACTAAAGTCTTCTCTCGTTTACAAAATTGGACATTATAGTGAATTTTAATCTTGCTTAAGATAATGTTTTTGGCACTAGAACAATTCTAGACATTTTGGATATTCACATGACTATTCTGAATTGCTTCTAAGCACCAACCCTGATGTTTCTATTGTTATCTTCCTTTGTTGTGGAACATTCCTTTAATTGAACTTTTAACTGGTTAAGGTCAAAGGTAGCAGCCTGTGCCAAGCACTTTGTGGGAGATGGTGGCACAGTGAACGGGATCGATGAAAATAGTACTGTAATTAACTCAAATGGTTTATTTGGCATCCACATGCCTGCATATTATGATTCAATCATAAAGGGTGTTTCAACGGTGATGGTTTCTTACTCGAGCTGGAACGGGAAAAAGATGCATGCTAACCGAGATCTTGTAACTGGATTCCTAAAGGACAAGCTCAAATTCAGGGTAAGAATGATTAACTCAGCTCATTCAGAATCATTAAGTTAAGGTCAAGTAGGGATATATCCGTGTATAACCGCCTATTTTGGCCTGTATCTTTTCAGGGTTTTGTCATTTCGGATTGGCAAGGCATTGATCGGATTACTAGCCCACCTCATGCTAACTACACTTATTCAGTTCAAGCTGGAGTTTCGGCAGGAATTGACATGGTTCGTTTGCTAAGTTTGATCTAGGTTCTTTCTTTTCTTAAAATCAAAATGACAGTTTTAGATACTCTAGATGATTGTCTCGTCTACGCTGCAGATTATGGTTCCAGAGAACTACACAGAGTTTATTGATACTCTAACTCAGCTAGTGAAAGATAATATCATTCCCATGAGCAGAATTGATGATGCCGTGAAGAGGATATTGAGAGTTAAGTTTACCATGGGTCTCTTTGAGAACCCATTAGCTGACCTTAGCTATGTAAACCAACTAGGTAGCCAGGTAACTTTGCTACCCAGTAACTGTTTTCAACTCTTGGGATCTAATTCTTTTATGTGTCCGATATAATGTGCTTCACCGCTTCTCTATAGGAGCATCGAGAATTGGCAAGGGAAGCAGTAAGGAAATCGCTTGTGCTTTTGAAGAACGGAAAGAGCACTAGTCAGCCGTTACTTCCCCTTCCAAAGAAAGCGCCAAAGATACTTGTAGCTGGAACTCATGCGGACAACTTGGGTTACCAATGTGGAGGCTGGACGATAGAATGGCAGGGTGTCCCGGGCAATGATTTAACAGTTGGTATGTCTTCTCATATTTTGTAGTTCAGGTTTTAGTACAAACAACAGTTTTGGGCCCTCTTTTGATAAGGAGTCTGCTTTTTCGTATTAGAAGTACCAATTCTCATAGATAACTAATGAATATATATCCTTCTTTAATCAAACAGAGGTTAGCGACTTTTCATTGTAGCACGGATTTAACTTACATACACAAACAACGTAAAAAGTTTTACACTAATTTTAACCTATTGTAGCAGCAACATGACATTTTTCTAGGTTACTAATTCCACTTTTTGAGGACGATTACTTGTAGTTTTCTTCTAGGTAACCTTATAGTGTAAAAGTTCTTTACATGTCCCTGTAGCAGAAGTTAAACTCGTGAAGCATAATCGAGAGAAATTGATGTATTTGTGAATTTGGCAGGAACCACCATTTTAAGTGCTATCAAGAATACTGTGGATCCTGCTACGCAAGTAGTGTATGAGCAGAATCCAGATTCAAATTTTGTGAAGTCCAACGAATTCTCCTACGCGATTGTTATAGTAGGTGAAGTCCCGTATGCAGAGATGTTTGGTGATAGCACAAATCTTACAATAACAGAACCTGGTCCTAGCACTATCAACAATGTGTGTGCGGCTGTGAAATGTGTTGTAGTTGTCGTCTCTGGTCGTCCAGTCGTGCTAGAACCCTATGTCGAAAAGATAGATGCTCTTGTCGCTGCTTGGCTTCCGGGGACTGAAGGCCAAGGTGTTGCAGATGCTTTATTTGGTGACTATGGTTTCACTGGTAAACTTGCTCGTACTTGGTTCAAGTCAGTTGACCAGCTTCCTATGAACGTTGGCGATCGACATTATGATCCCCTCTTTCCCTTTGGATTTGGTCTCACAACTCAGCCAGTGAAAAGGAATTAAAAGACATGATTGATTTTGTCATTCATTCTGCTTTCAGATAGAGTTTAAGAGCTGTCTCAGAATACTAGTAGTCAACAAAAGAGACAAGGAAATATTGTACAAGTTATTCCGAAATCATTGCTTTAGAAAACACTATAAGCTTACATCAAAGCTAGTGATCTTCTTGTTTTATTATTCATTATTGGAAACTGGAGAAAGAGCAGAAGGCAGAAAATTGAGGGATTTCCCTAACATTATATGTGAAAATGGTTTCTTACTGTTATAATATTGCTTTCAAGTTGCAAGTATTGGTGGCCTGCTCGTGTCTCTTTAAATTGAGAGTATTTAGGACCAAAAGATACGTTAAAGGATGAAAACAAAAATTCCGAAAGAAAAAATGGAAAAAAGAAAAGGTGTTACAAAACAGATGTTTAAGGCCAGAAAACGGAAGAAGCCTCTTTGCTTATATCATTTTCCTTTTTTGTGATCTACTAAAAACTAATTCGTATTAGTCAAGTTGCTGAAAACTAGTTTTCCTTATAAACTTTTTAAAAATAAGAAATGCTCTTTAATTTTTTGCGAGCATATGGATATAGATAGATTTTAGAAAATTAATTTGTCTCATATTTTGCACATCACACTTGAAAGGAATGGACGTAACAGGTTTTAGTAGAAAACGTAAAGGGAAGAAAGAGCATTAAATTTAATCTGTCAAAAAAGTACGTTGATTTAATATGATACAGAGCTTACTTAAATCATATTCATGTTACTAATTTAAAAGGCCTTAAATTTTCGAGTCAATTAGTTTTGTAACCCTTTACAAATTTATTTTATGTCTTGATAAGCCTCAGGTTATAAAAAGTTATTCCATGAGGGCTAAAAATAACTAATTGAAAACTTAGTAGCAGTTTTATCTGGAGAAAGAAGGAAGTAGTAGGGGGAGAAATATTCAACAGAAAATAAAGAATCCTCGAATGTCTAGAAATTTCATGTCTCGTAATCTTAGTAATATGTATTTTGGTTATGTGTCGCTAGTATTGATTTCAGTCATCTTCTATTCAGTCTAGAATGTTATATGCTATAATTTAGAAGTTATCAGCGTTGGAGTGGTTATTCTCAAACTTTGTTGAAGTAGATTCTGTATTTTTCAGTGCAATACATTAGTATTTCTTCCTGTTATTTTCTACTTGGGCAGTAAACTCTATCAATTTAGTATCAGAGCGATGAAGTTCGGGGTATGATAAGGAGTAAAATGGAGGGACGAGTTGAGCAAGTGGAAACTAATTTGTCTGGGGTAAGAGAAGATGTTAGAAGGCTGGAAGGATGGTTCCAAGAAATGAGAGAGTCTCTTGCGAGAATTGAAGCACAAGGGAGAACTCTGATTGCAGAAGCATCTCCTTCTCAAACCAAAACTTTGGGAAGCCAAGAAGAGGGAAGTAATGTTAACTTGGCGGGAGAAAAAGATGGGAAGAAATTTCGGAAACTACAACTACCCGTTTTCGAAAGAGAGGACCCTATGGGATGGATTTTTAGAGTGGAACGATACTTTGCAATGAATAAAGTTTCTGAAGCAGAAAGATTGCAGGCAGACGGTGTTTGTTAGAAGGAAAAGCTTTAAATTGGTATTAGTGATTAGAGTCTAGACAACCATTTCCAACCTGGGAAGACTTCAAAAGAGAGCTGCTGAACCGATTTTATCATCTGCAAAAGAGCAACCAATATGTTGTCTTAATGGGGCTAAAGCAGAACACCACTGTTTCAGCGTTTCGTGAAGAATTTGAGAAGGTGACAGGTTCTATGAGGGAGGAATCTGATGGACTGTTATCTGGAGTGTTTTTGAATGGTCTTAAAGAGGAAATCCGAGCAGAAGTGATGCTTTTGCGGGCTCAAACATTGAGGGAGATAATGGAGATGGCTCAAAAGGTAAAAAAGGCAACCCAATGCACTGAGATCCCGTTATATGCGGGGTCCGAAAAGGGTCGGATTACAAGGGTGTTTTGTATGGCTCAAAAGGTAGAGGATCGAAATTCTATTTTGGAGCAAGTTCAGGTGTTTAATTTTGAACCAAATAGAGGCAGTTCAAGCAACAAACAAGTGGATTTAGACCCAATTACTCTCGGGTTACAAACGTACTTGAAGCACGTGATTCAAGAGCCGGAGCAGCAGGACGCAACATTGATTCGCAATTGCATGCTTCAACAAAGCCAACTGGCTTCAACGTGTCTTCTGCAGCAAAATTCGAGGGACGATTGTTGTCTGATTCAGAAATTGCCCGAAAAAGAGAGTTAGGGTTATGTTTCAGATGTGAAGAAAAACTTGGCCCTAACCATCATTGTAAGACTAAGCAACTTAACCTCTTGATTGTTTCAGAGGCAGCTAACACAGAGGAAGAGGAAACATAAGAATTCTTTGAGGTCGTCGGAGAGGCTGCAGATGAAGGAGAACAAAAGGCTACTATGATGGTGTTGAATATGAATTCGGTTATGGGCCTTACTGGAGAAAGAACAATGAAACTTGTGGAAAAAATTCAAGGGCACGACGTGATAGTTTTGGTGGACAGCGGAGCTACCCATAATTTTATATCTTCCAACCTTGCTCGTCATCTGCAATTACCTATTAAGAAGGCCAAAAAATTTGAAGTAACAGTTGATAATGGTCAACAAGTCAGTGGGAATGAAGTATGCAAAGGATTGAGGTTGGACGTGCAGGGAGTAAAAATTCATCAAGAATGTTTTCTGTTTGAATTAATTGGAACTGATGTGGTATTGGGGATGGAATGGTTAGCCAGTTTGGGTGAGATGAGGGTAAACTGGAAACTTCATACCATGAAATTTGAAGATGCAGGAAGAATGGAGTTGCTTCGGTGGGATCCAGGCATGGTTTGGATAGTTGTGTCGTTAAAAGCTATGAACAATTTGCTAAAGAAAGGGAACCAAAGATTCTGGATTGAGTTAAATCAGGTAGTACATGAAGGTGAAACAACTTTAACATCAAAGGAGATTGAGGAGTTATTATCTGATTATACAGAAGTAAGTGACCAAGCTTCGGGTCTATCACCACATCATTCTCGGGATCATGCTATTACTATTAAGTCCGGAACACAACCACCAAACATTCATCCGTACCGATATCCTCATTCTCAAAAAGCTGAGATCGAGCGTTTGGTCAAAGAGATGATGGCTTCTGGAATCATTAGGGCTAGTAATGGTCCATATTCTAATCTGGTATTACTTATTAAGAAAAAAGATGAAAGTTGGCATTTTTACGTGGATTATCCCGCTTTTAATGACATCATAGTCCCTGATAATTTTCCAATACCATGCATTGATGAGCTAGGGGAAGCTACCATATTTACCAAGTTGGATCTCAAGTCGGGATATCATCAGATTCGCATTCAAGCTGGAGATGAAGCGAAAACAGCTTTCCGCACCCCACGAGGGACATTATGAGTTCATGGTCATGCCATTTGGCTTGACCAATGCACCCTCGACTTTTCGATCATTGATGAATCATATTTTCAGGGATCATTTGCTGAAATTTATTTTAGTATTCTTTGATGATATTTTGATTTACAGTAAAGACTATGATTCTCATCTTGAACATTTGAAGGTTGCTTTAGATATTCTCAAACAGAACCAACTAGTAATCAACAAGAAAGAAGTGCGTGTTTGGGCAGCTTAAACTTGAATACTTGGGCCATATCATCTCCTCTAAAGGAGTGCATGCAGATCCCTCCAAGATTAAGTGTATGATATCTTGGCCAGTTCCTAGAGATATCAAGTCTTTGCGGGGATTTTTGGGACTCACTGTGTACTACAGAAAGTTTGTCAAAGATTATGGTAAGATTGCTGCCCATTTAACAGATTTATTAAAGAAAAATTTGGGGTAGGGGGGGGGGGGGGGGGGGGTGAGGGGGGCGGGGGGGGGGGGGGGGGGGGGGGGGGGGGGGGGGGGGGGGGGGGGGGGGGGGGGGGGGGGGGGGGGGGGGGGGGGGGGGGGGGGGGGGGGAGGGATGAGATCAACAAGCGTTTGAGGCATTGAAGTTGTTTATGACTCAAGTACCCGTCTTGGCGATGCTGGATTTTTCTCAACCTTTTGTAATTGAAGCTGATGCTTCGGGATTTTGGTGTTGGTGTAGTTTTAATGCAAAAAGGTAAATATATTGCATATTTCAGTAGAATTCTTTCTTCTAGATCAAGACAATGCTCGGTATATAAACGGGAGCTAATGGGCATTGTGTTGGCCATCAAGAGACGGAATCACTACTTGACGGGTCATCATTTCATCATTAAACTGACCAGAAAGCCCTTAAATTTTTGCTGGAACAACGAGTTATGGATAAGAATCAGCAGAAATGGGTTTCAAAACTCATGGATTATAAGTTTGAGATAGTACAAATCAGATGCTGAAAATAGAGTGGCTGATGCACTGTCCAGACGCGGGATCTGCAGAGTTATATGCCTTTTCAGTCTGGAAGTAAGAAGACAAGGAGGAATGGGACCAAGAAGTAAAAAGTGACAGTAAAATGGCTTCTATCTTGCAGAGGTTAATTACAGGACAACAAACAGACAACAAATACAGGTTGAAAAATGGATGTCTACTGTTCAAGGAACGTTTGGTTTTACCAAAAGGATCATCCAGAATCCCAGGGTTGTTGAAGGAGTTTCATTCTTCTCCAATAGGTGGCCATTCGGGGTATCTTTGCACATATAAGAGGCTGTCCGAAAATATTTACTAGGAAGGTATGAAAAGGGATGTGCAAGACTTCGTTGCCAAGTGTGAAATTTATCAAAAGAATAATAATCTGTTTGACCAAGCTTCTCCAAGCTGAGAAGCACTTTTTTTTCTTCAAAAAAAGTGCTTTTTCCAAAGTTGATGTGTTTGGCCAAGCTTTTAGCAGAAAAAATGCCTTTGAGTAGAAGCAAAAGCAGTTTTGGAGAAGCAGAAAAAAGTAGCTTCCTGAGAAGCACTTTTGACAAAAATAAACTTAGAAGAACTTTTTAAAAGCTTGGCCAAACACTAATTACTGCTTAGAAGTGCTTTCCAAATTAATTAACCAAACACAAACTGCTTCTCACCAAAAGTACTTTTGAAAAAAGCACTTCTCAAAATAAGCTAATTTTTGCAGCTTGGCTAAACAAGCTATAAGTCTCAAACTTTGAGTCCAGCCGGATTACTTCAACCTTTTCCTATACCACAACATGTGTGTGAAATGTAAGTATGGATTTCATTACTGGTCTTCCTAAATCCCATTAGTTTGACACTATAGTGGTTGTGGTAGACCGTCTTACTAAGTACGCACACTTTATCTCCTTTCTCATCCTTTTAATGCTAAGGATGTGGCTGCTTTTTTTTGCTAGGGAAGTAGTTAAGTTGCATGGTTTTCCTAAATTTATTGTGTTTGATCGTGACCGTGCGTTCATTAGCCAGTTTTGCAGGGAGTTGTTTAAAATGGCAGGAACTACATTACGCTATAGCTCCGCATATCATCCAGAGACTAATGGGCAAACGGAAGTGGTGAATAGGAGTTTGGAGGTATATCTTCGTTGTATGGCTAGAGAATATCTTAAGCAATGGTTCCATTGGCTAGCTTGGGCTGAATATTGGTTTAATACGTCCTTTATCAGATCTGCCGGCATTACACCTTTTAAAGCATTATATGGGAGGGATCCACCATAGATTTTTCACATGGATGATGATGTCGCCCAAACTCACACCACTAATTGGGATTGTGAGGCGGTCAATGCAATTATAATACCCAACACGAGTCAGGGTCGATTCCACAGAGAGCTTTATATGGGATTAGGTATATACCTAGTCTAGTGATGACGTGCCCAAGATTGCACTTCCCCATATTCAGTTGTTTCTTTTCTACTTTTAATTTTTATGCTAATGCTTGTAATTGAAAAGATAAGAGATAATGTTTTTGGTATTGTTGTTTTTCAAGTTTATAAAAGATCTAGGGTCGTAACTTCCGCCTAGATGGTTACCTAACGGATTGAGAGCTTTAGGGCATGTTTTGTTGATCGGGATACAATATTGCAATCACACATGATTACTCACTCTATAACTCTCGGTAGTTTGAGTGATTTTGCCCAATTTGGCTTTGTCAAGTCCAAATGGGTATTTCACAAAATAAGTGATATATGTTCAAGTCGGGTCTTACCATCTCTAGATTCGACCATTTAATTGGGGTTATCAATTTCTTGAGTTCACCCCAATTTCTTGTTAGCCAAGTTTTCCTAGACTTAGTCCCTCTTTCTCAAGTAGAGACTAATTCAATTAGGCATGAATCAATGTTTGCAACCATTAATTCTTAAATTCAAGCAAGAACTAGGTAAATATCACAAACTCAATCACAAACAAGCCCTAAATCAAACACCCATTAGATACCCACACTAGGGTTGGGTCACAACCCTAGCTAGAAATTTAGCTGCTCAGAGAGAAAATTGAAGAAACTAAAGAAGAAATTAATATAAAATCAATAATAGATGATTAAGGGAAGAAATCTAATATTAAAATGTTAAACTATTACAATGTAACCCAATACAGTAAAGAAAAATGACTATCTATTCTCAGGTGCACCAACCTTAACCTAAAAATGACAAAAAAGATCTATTTATATCCAGCTAAAATTGTCGGACAAAATTGCCCTTACGGAGGTTGTGCGGCCGCACAATTCTGTGTGCGGTCCGCACTTTGAAACTTGGCTTGACAGGTTGGACTTCTACGGCCGCACAATTCTAGGTTGCGGCCGCACTTCTTCAACTTCTGCGGACCGCACATTTCTGAGTGCGACCGCACTCTTGATTTTGCGGCCACACAATAATGGTACGGTCCGCACTTCTTGACCTTGGTCTCTAGCATGGGACTTCTACGAGCCGCACAATTTTGAGTGTGGCCGTGCTCTTGATTCTGCGGCAGCACAATAATGGTGCGGGTCCGCACTTCTTCATGGCCCAAAAGTCCATCTCTCTGAACCTCATCTTTTGCGGCAGCGCTACAATTGTGCGGTCCGCACTTTGTAAAAGAAAGCTGATAGAGGCTGCCTCATGTTCTGCGGCCGCACTCAATATTGTGTGGTCCACATTTTGCCCTTTTAGCCTTGTTTTGGTCCTTGTCCAAAATTATTCCTTCTTGAGTTGATTTTCATCTCTTTAGCTCATATTTCAACACTTCTGCAAGAAAGCACATTTCATTAGTTTTCGGAAATACCTTTAAGAAATTTGAGCTAAAACGGAAGTAAAAGAGTGCAAATAAGTAGTCAAAATCCCTACTTATCAACTCCCCCAAACTTAAGCTTTTGCTTGTCCTCAAGTAAATAAGGTAATTTCCACCTCCACAATAAAAGAGCTACTTCAGCTGGCCTATGGTGAATCAAACACACATCAATTGGTTCAAACAATTACCCACAACACGTATGAATTATTAAAAATTCAATGATTTGACTGAGTACAATAGTTCTAATGTGACACTAGAGCATCAAGAGTTGACTTTATTCATCAAGGAAGCTCGCTCTATCATGTAGGTCATTGTGGATCCCAAACTCCTCCTCCTCTACTCTCCGTTATCATATCTCACTTTAGAATGTAGCACTCAATTCAAGGATTGTGAAAAGTTCGCTCATCTCTCTCAAAAGAATGTTACAAGTACGGCTCTAAGTACCATATGCTTGCTACTCATGTAAATCACCACTAATGTAAGCTCACTCAACTTGAAATCATGTAGGGATTTTTCGGGATGTAATGATGGCTTTTGGACCAAGGTAGGACTTGTTGGAATAAAATGGGTTCATCTTTCCTTAAGCACTCTATTTTCTCTTTTTGGCTCATACTTTGTTGACTCTTTGAGTTATTTTCTTTTTCTTTGGGGGAACTAGAGAGACATAATGTCACTCTTTCTTAGTCATGATATTCATTTTCTCCTACTCTACTTATTCCATGCCTTTCATTCATGCTTTTCTTTGAATCCCTTCAGCTCTTTACATTATTCACTTTCTTTTTGGCATTTTCCTTTTTGGTTATTTCTTTCTTTTCTTTGCCTTCCCTTTTCTTCATTTCTTTCTCCTTCTTTGTACCTTTATATCACTTTCAAACTCCTCGTCTCTCTCCCAAGCTTATGTTTTAGCCAATTATTTCTCAAGTATGCTAAGGAAAGATCGAGTGCCAAGAGAGGGTCATTACAAAATGGGTAAAGGCTTGTAATGTGGTTATTGAATGAAAAAGAGCTTAGGCTCAAATGGATTGACTAGGGATATCACGTTGGTAGGCTATGGAATATTTCAAGTTTCAAATTGGATCAAGGAGAGCCTACAATCATTTCTCAAGCCAAGCTACACTTAGAATTTCGCTTAGAAAAACATTCGGGGCAAGTTCTAGACTATTAGCACGGGAACTTGGACTTGCAACTAAATATCTCACCTCTCACGCTGCTGGATTGCTAAAGAGAACGGAGTCGAAGGCTCGCTGATGATACCCAATTTTTTCGTCATATTTTTAAATTGTATATATATACTTTCAAAATAGTATATTTGCACCATCATTTAGTTTATAAACCTATACAAGCATTTTACATAATTTTCCATGATTTTGGGAAGCCCTAAATTAATTTCTTTCTGCATTTTTATTGTATAAATATTCAATAATTATCCTTCAAATTATTTTTATGATGTTTTAATCATCCAATCTTATTATTTACACCAACATACATGTTTTTAAATATTTTACTTCTTTTTTTCATAATTACATTTGTATTTTTAGGCTAATTGCACATTTTTGTAATAATAGCCTATATTCATGTATAATTACATTATTTATGACAAAATAAATTTTTATATTTTTATAATGTCAAGTTATTATTTTCAATCATTTTAGTGCACAAAAAATATTTTTGTTATTTATTAATTACTTTTATAAATTATTTATTGATAAAATATTGGGTATTTAAAAACTACCCCCTATTTCTAAATATTTTCGGACCAATATACTAGCCCAATAACCCCAGCCCAAACCAATAACCCCCTTTAACCAAACCCGGTCGCAACCCATTTAAATTAACCCGACCTAACCTATCACGCCCCAACCTCGGGAGGCGCGACCGGCGCTCAATCGATTGAACCCAACTGAGCAAGCCTTTTGAACACTTTCTACCCAACTCACTATGACCAAGAAAAACCATGCTTTCATTTATTTATTTAGACAGTAGTAAAGATCGTACACATATCGTTGCTAGTTCATTTCATATTTCCACATTTAAACCATAGTTAAGTTCCCAAGATTTCATACAATTACAATTAGAAGAACTAGAGTTTAGAAATTACAACACAGTTCATTGACCCGTCCATGACCCGTACATAACCCACACAAACGTCTACGGAGCTCTAAAGATACAAAAGACATTCATGATAATGCCGGCAACAAGGCCCCGGCTATACCTCAAAAGCGGAAATCTATAACAAAATACATACGGCATTACCCCTGGAAGAAAAAGGGGCTCACCAAGACTGCTGAGTGGAGGATGCTCCGCTACCTACGATCGGCACTGTCTGCTATGGAGCCACCTACATCCATTGAAAGATGTAGCGCCCCCGGCAAAAGGGACGTTAGTACCGTGGAATAGTACTAGTATGTATAACTAAACACCATCTCATTAGAAAGAACTATCATACAAGAACGAGAGAAATCACAAGGAACAATCAAAAGTTTTAAACAAACACCACATCATCAAATAAAAGAATCATATAACTTTCACATAATTTCCATAGTTTTAGCTTGGGGCATTTGATACTGTTCATCATCATTCATAATACCACCGCTTTCTTGAGCGGAGTCCGGTCACGACCCGATCGGCCAAGTTGCCTCATTTGAGACATGTACCTCAATCACAATCTCATTCTCAATTTTCGGAATTCAATATCAGCACAATACCACCATGTGTGTGGCATGGTGTCCGATCACGGCCCGATCGGCTAAGCCGTCTTACCAAGACGTTGTCCTTTTTTCATTAATCATCTCATTTCAATCTTTATTTCACATATATCAATTCATAGGCACTTGGGGCCACAATTATCACATCATACTTGGAACTAGGCCACATTTCACATCATTTCCACTTTCAATGTTAACCTTGCAAATTTAGAATCATAGGCACATACAAAAGCAATTCAAGTTGTAAGCATAGACAAGATTTCACATAGTTGGCATGACAAATCTCAGTTTTAATCTTGACTTGAAGACTAGGCATTTCAACACATGGTTCATATTCTTCGCACATCTTTCACGTATATATAATTGCGAAACCAGTTCATGTGAAATAACAATATACATCAATCAAATTTTAGTCTTACAACATTTGCATAGACACCAACGGAGCTCAATTTCTAAGAAGAGGGGGTTTTAGCCATACATACCTCAATGGAGCTTTTTCTTAAATTCTNTATTCAATAATTATCCTTCAAATTATTTGTATGATGTTTTAATCATCCAAACTTATTATTTACACCAACATGCATGTTTTTAAATATTTTACTTTATTTTTTCATAATTACATTTGCATTTTTAGGCTAATTGCACATTTTTGCAATAATAGCCTATATTCACGTATAATTACATTATTTATGCAAAAATAACTTTTTATATTATTATAATGTCAAGTTATTATTTTCAATCATTTTAGTGGACAAATAATATTTTAGTTATTTATTAATTACTTTTATAAATTATTTATTGATAAAATATTGGGTATTAAAAAACTAGCCCCAATTTCTAAACATTTTTGGATCAATACACTAGCCCAATAACCCTAGCACAAACCAATAACCCCCTTTAACCCAAAACCCGATCGCAAGCCATTTAAGGTAACCCGACCCAACCCCCTTTTAATCGTGGCCGTTGATCTCTGAGATCGACGACTCATGTCTAATCCCTCCCTTTAACTAACCAAACCCCTAACCCTAACCCCATTTCCCCTTTGCCCGCCGCCTCTGTATCCTCTCATCTCCTTTCCCTCTCCCTCTCTGAAGAACCGTAAAGCCGTCGCCCTCCAAATTCTTCTCCTAATCCCACCAAATATGGGATTTGATCTTCATTTCTTACCATACTCGACCCCTTTTTGGTACTGGCTATTCTCCTATAGTGCTTGCCTAAACATTGCAAGCACATCTCTTTAAAATCGAACCAAATCACTACAAATCTCTAATTTTTGAATGTTATTCTGTCTATATTCGCCCTATTCTACTGTGAGTCCGATATTGTTTATATTCTATTGATATTTACTTTCCCTAAATTAGGGTTTACAGATCTCTTCAAAATCGAACCAAAATTGGTTCAAATCTCTATTTTTTGAGTGTTATTTCGTCTATATTCGTCATATTCTACTGTGAGTCCGATTTTTGTTTATATTCTGTTGATATTTACTTTCCCCAAAAAATTAGGGTTTACAGATCTCTTAAATTGATTTTTTTAGACCTGTTTGTATATTATTTTCGTTGTTTGTTGCTTAAATCGCTCTGTTACCATTTGATTCTTACCATTATATAAAGCCCTCCCCCATTCCCTTTTGGATAGGACTTCAATCGTTAATTTTTCACTGGAAAAAAATTAGGGCTTTAATTTGTGTTCATCTGTTCTCTTGTTCTATTTTTGGCTCTTGGCTGGCTGAAAGCCAAGGCCACCAGATTTCCTACTTTCCGACCTTCTTTGGGTGTGAGCACTGCCCTGGGTTCTTTGAAACCCTTAGGAACTTGACGCATCTGGGATTCTGGGTCATATTGCCGTTCTTTTTCTTGTTTGTTGAGCAATAACTGGTTAGTTCTCAACCTTTCCAATATTTATTCCATTATGTGCTAATTAGCATACCTATGTTCTCTGAAATTGCATGACTTAATATAATTCCTTAACTTTCTTCATGTGTAATTTTGCCTATAGCATGAACTTCTCCAACATTGTTTCATGCCTAAACTGTTGGTCATAAAAATGTGTTTGTACTTAACTTAGGTAATTTGGACAGTTCGAAGCATGCTTGGCTTAATGTATCGATAGTTTGAGCGTTTGCATAGGCTATATGGCCTCATCTTGTTTCCTACCTTGTTCTGAATTTCTATAGTGATTAATTTATGTCTAATCTGTATTGAGACCCTCACTCTAGTTATAATTAGTTCCTATGACTATGTTTGTCACCTAGTATGGTCTTACCCTGCCAATTTTGTACCTCTAACAACTAGTCTTTCTTGACCGATGCCCTTTGTGACATCTGATTCTGTTTGCTTCGTCAAGTATAAGTCACACTGTCTAACCCCTGTGTTTAGCATAATTTGATCCTTTAGGTTTTAAATTTGTTGCATTAGTGACAACTGTTTTACTAAACTAATGCTCCTTGCCTATTGACTTGTTAATCCCATAAGCTTCAGGCTCCTTGTTTCTTATCAATATGTCACCATGTCCCACTGTGTTAAGTGAGAATTTGCAGTATCAATTTGTTCATGCACCCTCTGTGTTAATATGTTCACTATGTGATCATTTTGTAGTGTTTGCAAATGCTTTTCTAGAACTTATTACTTTACTACTATTTTCATTGGTTGTTTCCTGTTTTGAGTCTCTAATTCATGGCCGGCTGAAAGCCAAGCCCTCTAAATCTTCCCTATTAACCTCGCTAGTGTGAGCACTGCTCGGGGTCCACTCTGAGACCCTTGTGAACTCTGACACACTAGGGCCTAAGGTTCTTTAGCCACCTTGTCCTAATTACTTAGTTCTGTCCCCCTCTATGCCCACTAAATAAGCCAATTGGCTTGTGTAAATAACTGTTCTCTGGATCCTTTGATCAAATATGACTACTGGGTTTGGTTCGAGTGCTCTTGAGGTTTCTGGGCTGTGGTGAAACCTGTATGGATACAAAATTGAAGGCCTGGCTGGGCTGGGTATACTTTGGGCTTTTCTTAGTCCCACTATAGTTATTTCTATCACTCTGTAATTTATTTCATTACTGGGCCTGTAATAATTCTGTAATAACAATTGAGGTATTAGTAAAATTGGGAAAATGAGTCTATTCTAATGTTTGCATAAAAAGGGTAGAAATCATGCCTATAGGATCTGAGTGTTTAATTTATTCAACATGCTTTGCTTCTACGTATTTTGTTAGATGGCATGTTAATAGGACACAAATAACCTCATCTGTGCACGTGTTCATTTTCACACATTGTTAACTGTCTACTAGTCTGTAATACGACAATTATTTGTTCAAATTGCTCCATGTTAGATATCATGCCTATAGGATTACATTGAGTAACAAATATCTGCTCTTTACAATATTCGCGTAGATATCATGCCTACATGACATAATGAAATTAGCTTCTATTTTTGTTATTCCCATCATACTGCCCGCCTAGAAAGCATGCCTATAGGAATGAAAAGATAAAGAACCAGTTTCAAGCGCTAATTATTAGAAAATCCTGCCTATAGGACTCTATTGCTAGCCTAGAAAGTATGCTGATTAAACACTAGTAATTTTGAACTACCAAGTGTTTTACTGCCTTATTTCGCAAGCGTATTAGAAGTCATGCCTATAAGATTTAAGGACCCCATTTCATATTAATTCTGTAACTTGTTACCTGCTTAATATGTAAAACCTGACTGCGTGCATTTGTTGCTTATATGTGGAGGCCAACTTGAGCCATTTACTTCCCTTATGTGTAGTCCTACATGTTTTTGAATGTCGATTAAATTTATCATTTTTGAGCAGCCTAAGTCAAGTCTAGAACCACCCAAAATAGAGATCCAAATACCTCTTAAGCCATAGGCATGGGACGGGTAGTGCACGCATAGGGCACGGTTTAGAATCAACTAGTGCGCTTAGGTAAAAACTTAAAGATAGTAATCGGGTAACAGGAGATGATAGTCTGTGCCCGCTGCATAATACGAGTAACACCCCATCTCGAGGGAGTTACGAAGTATTATTTATGTTGCACGGGGTGATCCTTTAGGCTAAAAAACTTAGAACCCCCCATCTTGTCTTTAGATCAATTATTTGTGTTTATTAAAAGTCTTTCAATAATGAATTTTCCCAAACTTCTTGCTTTCTTTGTCTTTATTTGTCTGACTAATTCATATAATTCGAGTTCGGCCGGGACCCATAGTTGTGGGCCTCGAGGAGTGCCTAACACCATCTCTTTGAGGTAATTTTAGTCCTTACCCGATCTTTGGTGACGCAAATTAGATAAACCAGAGTTATTTGCAAATAGGTGCCCTAACGCACCTCAAGCCCGTTAGGTGGAGACTCTCTTTTAACATCTCCTTAAAAGAGTTGTCACATGTCGAAACCCGATTTCGAGAGAAATAGGGGCGTGAGAAACTACACGGCAAGGGAAAGATCAAAGGCAAGGTGGGAAATGCCACACACAAACTATCTGATCAAGTTTTCTTTTTCCTATCACAGGTAGCTGGCAAAGCCGTGTTTGATCGTCGCGTACATGCTCCGTTACAACTTCGTTCATGCGCCAATCAATTGACAGTGAAGCAGAGAAGGAAGATTTTTGATCACCGTGTGGGTAGTATTTATTAGGGTATCTGTTTCATGTGCACTAAAAAGGAAAGAAGACTGGTGCGACTATAGTAATTCCAAGCATACGAGCAAAGGACTCTACCTACCCCATACTAACGAATGAAAGAAGCTCATCGCGGATGATAGGACAAGACATAAAGGTTCCATTCTTGCTCTTCCTATTCCATACCATAAACAGAAACCTTTGATTCATCGACATTGGCGCTAGAGGCTCTACCCCCACCCACCAGCCCTTTATGGAGTTAGCGGCCAAGAGAAAAAATTCCCCGATATACTAAAGAAACTAAGAAGGGTCCCAACCCATTGAAACAGAAAGCACTAAAGACTGTTATGATGTGGCAGAAATGATCACAGTTAAGCACAAGATTCAAAGCTGGAACCTTCCTACTCTTGTTAGTTGGGACAGAGCATCCTATCTTGTTGATTCTCCTTTCCCACCGCCTCGAGCTCTCGCTTTCACGGTGGATATGCAAGAAATTCACTATGAAAATTGACATGACACAATCCCTGAAGAGTATGATGTGCCCGGCCTTGCTTCTCTTGATCCCCACCCACCTCCCGTAGAGGCGGGTCAATATCAATATCTATACCAGAGATTTCTTTTAGCTTTATCTTTTCAAACACAGGAGAATTCCTTCTGTACTTACAAGAATTCTACTTAGGGAGAAGAATCTCTTGACTCATGAGCATCTGAATCTATTCATTCTATGTCCCACATCCGCCTATGTTAAAGCATCTACCCACTCCTCACTGAAAGGAAATTCTACTCAGGGATCAAAAAAGAAAGCTGGTGCCTCGTCAGAAAGACTTGGTTCGTAGAGTAGAGACCTTTCCCCAAGATATTGGTTTTAAGCTCCTGCGGGTGAATTGTTGTCTTACAACACGGCATGGTAATTGACCGAGTGCGCTTTCCTTTCTCCTACTCCCACTTCGGGAAGGGAAGTGCTAAAGGGCGGGCATGCTCGACTGAAAGGAGAGGAAAGCTTCTTCACTTTCGGCACGGGCGCGGACTCCGCGATCTCTGGGTCGCCGAGGTTCCTTTTCTTCCGCCTCTTAAGATCCGCTATCTCTATGATTTGATCCTTCGCGTATCGGCCCCATACTTCTTTGATCTCCCTTTCTCCTGACGTAAGAAAGTGACACAGGCTTGGCCAGCTTTTTTCAAACTTGACGGTCAAGTTCCCTGCTACTTCCGTAAATACGCCTTGGATGAGCCTAACAGCCGTGTACCTGGAAGCACTTTTGTTTTCAACCGCCAGATGGTAAAGGAAGGCGCCATCCCTCCTTTCTCTCGCAATCACAATAGCCGTACAGTCGAATAGTTGAGTTAGACGGGGGATAACAGTCGAACTATCAAAGAGGTGCGCTGCAAAAGAATTAGGAGTTATAAAATTCATAAAAGAAAGAAAAAACCAATATAGGACTTCAACTAAGAAAGAATAAGAATAAGAAGAATTGCTTCAGTAAGGTAGTCGCTTCTTTTTTTTTGATATACCGCTCTCCGAGCAAAGCGAATGAACATAAATCTTTCCGAATATCATGAATATACTTCGCCCCTTATCTCCTCATCTTCCTATTTATAAGCCACAGCTTGCTTCGACATTTTCAATTTCCCGTAGAATCTTCGGAGCTTTCCTAGCCACTATACTTTTCTTTTTCTATCTACTTTGTCTGAAAATTTGTTTGATTTGCTTCACCTATGAGAATTTCTACCAATTCTTCTTTTATTCATCAAAGCTCATCCTAATCTCCGTCGAGATTACTGCCTCATCCCTGTCTTATCATCTGTATAAAGGAGTTCGTCATTTATTGACGGATTTTTCGGGATTTTTCTGTCTTGGAATTGGAAGAAAAAGATTGAAATGGCTATTCAAAATTTCACCTATAACTTTCGTTGAGATTTAAACAAAAAAAAACATTCTTTTCTTGTGAAATATTTATTATTTGTTGATAGATCTAAAGCTTATGCCGTAGAAGCTGACATCAGGTTATTGGCCTTTTATCTGTATCTTCCCTCATAGAGTGGTGTCTTTTATCAAAAAAGACTTTCTTAGTGGAACTAAAAAAAAGAGTTTGAGCTCTTTTTTTTAGTTGACCTCTAGCCACGCGCGGCAGCTATGCGCATGTGTCCCAAAGTGACGTATACTTTTTGGAAGTTTGGAATTCGACCTCCCCTTATACGCTCTAAAAAGGGGTCATGGACTCCTTTTTTATTTAGGATCCCCTTTCTACATTCAATTATTTATTGAGCCGGGTGTGGAATCACCATCATTACACATTAATTCTTGGTTTGGCTGTTGGTCTAGCGAGCCTTCCTAGCAGCCTAAAGTGTAGCCTGCCTGCT